>NW_008626549.1:18009-85000 GCF_000691845.1 Merops nubicus
ATAAAACAAAAAGATGAGGCTTGTGTCATAATAATCAAATAATTGCCCATCAGCTTTTGCCATTCCCTGAAGCAGTCTCAGGATAATTTTTTTTTTTTGTGATGGAAACTTTCCTAACCTAATTGGGATTGAAGAACAGAAGCTTGCTCACTCCTGTGCAGAAATGAATTCCTGCTAGTTAAACAAGAACAGTTTTGGGCCTTCAATTGAGTAAGGGATTGGCACCTACGTCTACAAAACATTTGCAAAATCTTGTGAATCATGCTTTTTTCTTTTTTCCTAGATGCCTAGTTGTAATGCAGCTAAATTGAAGAGAGATGATTATGGGTTTGATTGTAAGGCACAGCCCCTCCTGCAAACTTATGTATCTGGCCTTGGTGCAAACTCTGGGTAACTTTCACTCTTACATTGGTGATGACATTTAACACTGAAGTCTTTCTGAATAGGCAAATACCCAGGGCTAGCAAAGGGTAACTTTGCCCCTAGAACTGATATGAACAGACTTGTAAGTGGTGTCTACACCATCACACCTTGCTGCTCTTGTATGGCACTGCCCTGCTGCAAAAGTTTGCTCTTGGGGCTGTGCTTACAGAGTTAAAGCTTGGTGTGGATTCAGCAAAAGGCAAGAAGTGTAAGGCTGCTGTATGAGACAGAACAGCATGGATACATGGAACAGCCAACATAGGATCGGTGTCACCACAGGAATAAGCAAAAATACCAATGACAAAAAGTAAAAACTTACATTTTCAAAATATTTTAACTCTAGGTTGTACTTTTGGATCTCAGAGAAACACTACACCAGAAGGGGATTTAGTCCATTGCTACTTAGATGACATTCCAGGCTGCAAAACACGAGTATTTCTGATATTATTTTCACTCCTCTTGGGAATAAAAATTTCCCATCTCACGGTTCACGTGAGTAACCACACATATTGTTTATTTGTCAATTCAGTGGAAGATAGATAGATAGATAGATAGATAGACAGACAGATATCACATACATTAATGAAATTATGCCCACAAAGAGGACAGTCTTTTGTGAAAGGGCTGAGGTCTATTGATTCATTTGGGCAATAAACTTTGTCTTTTAAAAAATATTTCAAATGACTACAGATTTCTCATCAGCTCCATATTGATTTGGTGGGACCACTGCCTTTGGTGGGTTTATTTTTAAAATTGTTTCTGTGAAAACAGATTCTAAGGTATTTGAGGCAGAGTGTATTTTTAAAGCACACTTCTTCCCCCATAAGACAAACTACAGGGGAGGTATAACTGAAATAGAATCATAGAATGTTTTAGGCTGGAAGGGACCTGGGTCACCATTAAGTCCAAAGCCATGTCCCCTCAGGTAGGGCTGTCTATTACTTGCTTTAAAAAGTTGTCATCCAGGCACTCCAGGAGACTCCTGGATTGCCTACAGCTTGCCATGCTACTTTTCCAGCAAATGTGAGGGTGGTTAAAGTCCCCCAGCAGGATGAAAGCCTGTGTGTGGTGATGTCTCCTGGAGCTGGAGTATGAAGGCTTCATCAATAGCCTCCCCTTGATCAGGTGGCCTGTAGTAAACACCAACCACAAGGCTCCCTTTATTATTGTGATCTCTAATTCTTGTCCATAGGCTCTCAGCCTTCTCATGGCTGTTCTTCAGGGACAACTCCTCACAGTATCCATTCCTTAACATAAAGATCAACACCCCCACCCCTTTTTCTGCACCTAACCTATCTAAATAGCCTGTAGGCCTTGATAATCACACACCAGTCATAGGATTCGTCCCACGAGGGTTCAGTAACAATCACTACGTTATAGCCTTCCTGTAGCACCTTCCAGTTCCTCTTGTCTGTTGCCCATGCTGTGTGCATTCATGTAGAGGCACTCCAGCTGGGCTGCCAGTCCTGTCACCTTCCTAGAGGGACACCCCTTTGATTCTCTGAGGTGTTTCATGGCTGCGCCCCTGTTGGTTACTCTTTTAAATAGCTGCCTTTATAAATTCTGTGACTTTTATCAAACCACCAAACAGTAATATTCACTTAAATTATTATCCTAAAGTAATACTTTGAATTTGTATTTTCTTTCCAATATTCAGGTCAAATTTCCATTAAAAAGGAAGGTTTTCATTGGGTAAATACAGAAGTGCCAGGAGAAAAGCTGTCCAGAACACAGTTCCATTCTTCTTCAATTAATGGTGAGTTTGAGTAAATCACTCTATGATTTTAATAGAGGTATTCTTGAGATTTCCCTCATCTATAATAGGGAATGCTAAAGGTTGGGTCCCAGGCAAGTGAGCTCTACTTGTTGCTCCCCCATTCAACATAATGTGGAAAAATCTCTCTACCTGTTTGACTTTGATTATATAACCACAAAATAAAGATAAAATGAGCCTGAACCAATTTCTCTTATAAGTGGTTTTGAAATACGTCTCACAATCACTGTATTATAATTGACAAAAATTAAGCTATTAAGCCTGCCAGAGCCTGACTTTCTGTACAACCATTACAGAGTAGTAGTCATAATGTGTAGTACAAATTATCAGCTTTGATGTCACACCTACTTCTCTCCTATCTCTCTTGACTTTTTGTGCCACAGTAGTTACAAAAACAAAATTAGGAAGCCACACTAAGTGGTCTGAAAAGGGGCTTGCATTACACTCCATCAGATACACTCCATCAAACTTTACCTTCTCATGCAACAGAAGGGCACGCAACCACGGATCATCATATCCCATGGGCTGAAGAGGTGCATATGGTTTGATTGCCATGCACTTACAGTAGCAATTAAGTGACATAAAGTTAAAGGACATTGAATTAATATACAAATTTTCTCGTGGTTGAAATAATATTAATTTTAGATTTCTTTTCCAGGGACCTAATTACAAAGTGAGAACATTGAAGAGCTTAATGCACAAATATCGATTCTAATGAGAATGACCTGTTCTATCTTGCACGGGGTAGATTACAATACTCTAGACATTACTACAGATAAATTCCCAGAACTGTTCCTATTGAACACCTTTAACAATCAAAAAAAAAAAAAAAAAAAAAATCATGCTTTGCATGCAGTACAAAATGAAGGGCTTTCCATGATCTCCATCCTTGAACTATTACTGAAGTGGGCAACCTGGGAAGCATAAAAATAGATTAATGAGAATGGGATTCCTGAGACCTGTTTGCATATGATCAAACATTCAGCTGTAATTTTAACATTAAAATTGCTTACTTAGAGAATCATGCATGTTATCTAAGTGCTCTGTGTAGCCAGAAAATAAAGTCAGGGACCCTCATATGAAAATGAATCCCATCTTTTCAGACCCTCTTTTGCTGTGTCCTGCTAGTGTTGGCTTCTTTTTACCAACTAGGGAGGGAGCCTGAATTTCTAGGTGGAATGAAAATCTAGTGGCTAAATAATGCAACTTATAATGCAAGAAATTCTTCTCTAAGTGAGAAGAAGTAAAATGTGAGATATTTCACCTCTGTGACTAGTTCTAACTGCATACCTTTCCCTCAGAGAGTCAGATAAATGTTTGCAAAATGCAGCCTGCACCCAGTTAATTCTATTCCCCTTGAAGTCTGAATACTTTCCAAAAACCTGTCCTTGAACTCTTAACAGAATTTTGGATAGCCTTAGAAAAATAAAAAGAATGCTGACCAGCCTAAACCATACAATAAAATATTCCTTTTATTGGAGCTGTCATCTGTACTAGCTGGGAACTCTCTAAGCTATAAATGTCTCATAGGAAGCCAGGTCAAGGAGAAGAATCTGATTCAAGATATCTACCTGATGATAAAAAACATATTGCAAATTGTTTCATAAATCCCACTGCCAAAAATCAACCCTGTACCCTAGATTCATATGCTAGTAAATGTGCATTATTCAGGCTGCAAAGGGACTTATCATCATTACAAAATTTTTATCTTTACTGAAATCAAATCCCAAGAAGAATCCCAGGGAGCAGAGGCAAAACGGTTAAGCTGTCAAATATGGCCTTTTGGATGTGTGAAGATATTTGAAGACATTTGCTTCTCAGCTATTTTCTGCTTGGAAAGCAGGAGTTACAATTTGCTGATGTCTTGTCCCTACATCAAAATCTCAGAAGGATCCTTTTCTTAGCTTGTCTTTATCATAGAATCACTTTGGTTGGAAAAGACCTTTAAGATCATTGAGTCCAAGTGTTAACCCTACTCTACCAAGTCCATCCCTAAGCCATATCCCCGAGCACCACATCTACACGGCCTTTAAAAACATCCAGTGATGGTGACTCAACCACTTCCCTGGGCAGCATGTTCCAGTGCCTGACAATCCTGTCAGTCAAAAATTTCTTCTTAATGTCCAGTCTAAACCTCCCCTGGAGTAACTTGAGGCCATTCCCTCTTGTTCTAACACTAGTTGCTTCTTTGAAAAATACAAGGATGTCTTTCACCAATTCAAACTAATGACTGTCTACAGATGAACATGCCTATAAGAAACTCAGTATTTCTTCAACTTTTTCCTAATTTTATAATGAAAAAAACTGCTTATTGTTCAAAAAACAGTAAGATTTCTCCATTCTATTCAGTAGCATTGCAAGTCATGCCACTAGTTAAGATTTGGTTTAATAAAAGAAGTCTATAATAATAATAAAAAATCATAAATGTAAGTATATATATATTCATATAGTTTTGCAAATAAATATAACCCTGTTGAGTTGGAAGGATATTATTCCAGCTTTTGATCTGATAACAGGTTTGTTTAAAAATCTTGACTGCATTTACACTTATTCACATAGCCAGGAGAGTACAGGCTGACCCAGTCATCTGTGGGCTGATTCAACCATGATAACAAGATGTGATGTGGGCAGAGTACTAACCATATAAAAGTTAAAGAGACTTTTCCTATAAGCTTAGATGGGGCCAGAATTTAATGTCATTCTGGAAACATCAAAAAAATGATAAAACAACAACAAAAAATTCTTCAAAAATATTATTGACTACCTAGTTATTCACTTTCATCCTGGTTTTGACTTATCTTATGCAAATTATCTCCACAATTTTACAGATTCACATAATTTAAAAGATTGCTTCTCACACTTTAATTTGAAAAATGATTCATGTGT
Organism: Merops nubicus; assembly: GCF_000691845.1. Lineage (NCBI taxonomy): Eukaryota > Metazoa > Chordata > Aves > Coraciiformes > Meropidae > Merops > Merops nubicus. The sequence goes on from NW_008626549.1 coordinate 23,093, forward strand.
GAAGATAAGCATTTACTTTCATCAGCATAGAGCTTTGGAGATAGAGTGAGTTGTGGCTGGAAGAGAAAACTAGAAGTACAGAACCCTTACCCTGTTCTTGTGAGATGCAATAAAACTGGGCTTGATCCAAAACTGTTGAAATGAATCTCATTTTGTTTTAAATTGTAGAGATATCATATATTTCCTACAGAGGGTTTTTGCCATGCTGAGAATCTAGATAAACAAGTAATTGGCAGAGTTTATCTATAATTATACCAGCTGTGGTGGGAACTGAGATTAGTTCAGCTCCAGTGACTTTAATTGGTAAGGTATGAAATATTGTCAATCTGATTGTTTCATAAATTTAGAAAAAAGCCTGTGACAAGCTGTGGGTAGCCAAGAAACCCCTGAGCACCAGCTGGAATTGATCTGTCCAATGAATATTCACAGCCATTTCACTAGGTATAGGTAAACAGGTAGATTTACACAAGAGTATAATCCCATTAATTGCTCCAGCTGCTGAGCCCATGGCTGTCCTCCACCAAACTTCATCACTGGAAGTGTCCGTGTGTCTATACAGACAGCTCCAGCTGATGCTTCAGTGGTACTTGCAGCCCCAGTCATTGTGTCCCTGGGGTTTGAAGCCTGTCCTAGGAAGGCAAGATATACACCTATTGAGAAGCACACACCCCAATAACATTTTTAAGGGAGGATGAATAAGCACATTCAAGTACTTAAACCAGGAAGAATATGTAAAATGAAGAATTAGCTATTCAGCCACAAAACTGTGCCCTCTCCTAGCCTTACAAATTTCCTTACTTCTCAGGAGGCAGGAGAAAATATATGGCTTCTAGCATGATCTCATCTTTCTCCTATTCCCCACAGAACTGAAAATGTTATAATCAACATCTCTTTTACCAGCAATTACTCCACCGAAACCATAGCATTTTACAATATTTTGGTGAAAAAGTAGAGCATTTTGATTTCATCTGATTATTTGAAATTGTTTTGTTTTATCAAAATGAAACTTTTTTCCCCAGCTTTTCAAAGAAAAGCATTACAATGTTTTGGTGAAAGTGTATTAGCCTGTTCTTAACCATCCATGACTGTTGCTTCTAGCAATTTTCCTAGTTTTGTGGTAAGTGATGTACTTAAAAGACCATCCATTTGCCTTAAATATGTGCCAGCCTCACTTTTCACTTCAAAAAACTAGAAAACCTACAAATGCTCCTGTAGTTATAGAAAAGTTTAAAAAAATATTTGTGAGTACAATTAAGATACAGAAACTACCAAACAAACCCTGTAAGTTATTATTTTCCTAAAACACATCATCTTAAACAAATTTTTGGAACTTGAGAGGAGGACCAACTGCTGACATAGTTTTTTAAAGTATGATATTAGCAGTCCTGCACTGAGATTAAGATAGACCCTGTCCCTCTTCCTTCAAAAAATCACCACATTAAGTATTTTTCAGTATCTTGCTACTTTAAATGGTATGTTCACTTTGTCCAACTTATGATGGTTCAGTCATTACTTTCATTTTTCTTTTATTGGAAAACTTGACTTCTGGATAGCTTTTTCTGAGGAAAAAGTGATATTAATAGACCCCAGGCAAGTCCAATCTCCTTCTCAGCTATTGCCTGCTGCTCGCCTCATTGTAAAATATAGATTCACTGTCTCTTAGTGAAGCTGCTCCAGTATCCATAGTGCATGTGTTTGTATTAACATTACCTTTGTTGCATATATGTAATGCAGGAAAGCCACGGAAAGGTCTCATGTTTTATGCTTGCGTCTCTGGATTTGAGCCCTCTTGTCAAGTCATCTAACCTATCCATCCCAGGTTCAGGGCTTACGTTACAGTCTCAACTGAAACTTTTCCTTCAGAATATTTGATCAAACCTGATGCATTCATCCATCCAGGAAAAAATAATTTCTCCTCATTTGGAAAACAAAACTTGAAACAACTCCTGGTTTTTCACGAGTTCAGATTTTTAGTCCATAAGATGCCCAAGTGACTTCTTCATCAGAAGCCTAAGAGAAAGAGGAAGCTCCATAGGCATGGGACCCAGAAGGCAGTGTTAGATCCCATTTTACATTAATTTGACTAGATCAAGTATTGCTGCACAGTGCATTTATAATAATGTGAAAATGGAAAAGAGGTCTAGGAAGTAAGTAAAAGCCAGGTCTCCTCTGATACACAGAATAAAATTAAAACCTTAAAATCAATGGGGAAAATACTCCAAAACACAAATCAGAGTTCCCCTGGAGTGGAATAGAGCAAAAGGCAGTGCTACACATATGCAGTGCTATTGGAGCTGATATTTACTAAAAGGAGTCTAAAAAAGGTTTTGCATCACTGGTGAAGATAGAGTTATTCCTACCATTGGCATACCACCTAGGTCTTTTTCCTTCTCTTAATTACTATTTACAAGAATTGATTGCTAATTTAGCTTGCATAGGTATGTATTCGAATTCAGATCTCAAATCTGATTCTTATTACTGAAGAAGTAAATTTTTCAGGTCTGCTTTCTGTTTTTACTTATAGGTGAAACAGTCTACATTATTGCCTATTCCTCCTGCATAGTTCTCATCCTAGGAATAGTCCTGCTGACTCTCCTAAAGATCAGGTAATTTGACAAGGATATTAATCATTGGTTCTAGGAAACTGGAAAAGCAGAAAATAAAATGTTTTGACTTAGTTAAGAGGTTGGCACTGTGACTGTCTTTAAAAGCAGTCCAGCATGCCCCAGTGATGGAAAGAACTGACATTGCGGGTGTCAGCAAGAAAGAGTGAAATATGATGTGTATCTACAATGCCCTCCATTCATGCAGAGATCCCAGGCTTCAAGAGGTTTCATTTCCTGTTCCATGGCAGGGGAAGGTGAAATCTGAATTCAAAAATTCTGCAAGGCTACCTTCCTAGCCCTGTAGCAGGCAGAGGTAATGCAGAAAGGAAATGAGAATATTCAGCATTATAACATATTTAGAAACCGAACCATGAATGCTGCTATTGTACTTAATATTCTTGCCAAACACCATTTTTGTTGATAGGATTCTGTAAACATTCCCACACACAGTATGAGAAACTGCCCCTACACCAACACTTGGTAAGAAAACAGAAATGTGCATTCACTTAGTCAAATGAACATGGCCTTTTCTTAAATGATACATTTTCTTGGACCAAATTAAATGGCCAGATTTCAAGAATTACACTGTCAGATGATAGGTAACAGACCATGATGTAGCAGGAGTTACATATAGTGGGAGGGATACTGAGTCAAATTTCATTATTAAAGTCAGAGGCAGATCAAAGAGGAATCATACAGAAAAATGCAAAAGGCAAGTCAAGGATATATGGGAACAGAGGCTTTCTCCCTTGGTTTGCAGTTAAAGGAATATCAGCATATAAATAAAAATCAGATTTAAAGAATACAAGGGACGGAAGAAAGAACAGTACATTAATAATGGTGAAGGGAATTATTTTATACCACAGACTTCATCATAAAAAGAGGGGAATTTTGCCACTGATTTCAACTGAGTCAAAGTTCAAACCAAAAGCTGTGTAGTTAAATTGTTAAATACATGCACATTCTTTGTTTTCAGAGCCTGCAGAACAAAACATGAGGCAAGAAGTCCCTCGCCAGACCATTCTTCTGAAACATTTATGGTCCATTATAAAAGTCACAGATGAACTACTCTGTTGCTTATGCTTTTTAAGGCTATTCTTGAAAGCCAGCCTGTTGCACATATGCGATAATAAAATATACATTAGAAAATCTACTATAAATTATAGAATTTTGTAGTTGAGCATACAAAAGATTTTTATATTTATTAACACATATTAAATTTTTCACAAGCTAAAAAAACCAACCAAACAAAAAACAACCCTGTACCCTCTCTCATTCACATAAATTCATAGATCTGTCCTGAGCTGCATATCTACATCTTTAATTGCATGTGACAATGGTATAATGCTGTATCAGCATGAATCTTCCTAGCAGTGTCAATCTTTGACACCCACCTTTCTGATTTGAACACATCTGGTGGAAAGGAAAAAACGCACTCGGAAGTAAATTTTAGAGAGCTGTTGTGAACTAGCTTCCCAGGTACCAAGTACCTGATGTGATATTTGTAAGGAAGCAGTCACAGGTGTGCTGCCTATAGTTTGATAGTGGAGCACTTGTGGAGTAGGAGATCAGAATTACAACCTCTTTTCAGTACAAATTGGTGTTAAACTCCAACTGTCTGAGCTAATGCTTTGACCCCAGCATGTTGTTGCTGGAACTTTTTTTTTCTTTCTCCTCTAATATATTTCAAAACCAAATGAGTGAAACTTGCCAATTTGCATACAGGAATTCTAGAAAGCACTTTGTGTTCTGAATGCCCAGGAGAGAGCCACTTGCGTGGGGCTGAAGTGAAGTGCCCACTTCTTGAGACAGAAGTTACAACCCATCTCATCATCTGTGTTTCCTATTCATTGAATACTCGAAGTTCCTAATTCTCCCCATGCATTGTACTGGGAATTATGGTCCCTAACACCCCACTCTGGATCCCACTTTCTGGCTATGTGTTCTGGATTTCTCCCCATAACTGAGTTGTTCTTCTAGATTTATGCCTCTATTTACTAGCAATTTGTTGTCTTTGTTGTATCTTTCTAACAAACTCGTTCTGGTCAGCACAGCATAATGGACTATCATTTCTTATCCAAATGTTACCATAAATGGCATATGTACTGTCTTGTTATGATAGCATCTGATGAATTAGTTTTATTTTTAAGTTGATTAATTTGAATTTTGTCTGAATTCCCACTAAACATAACTCACACAACAGTGTCAGGAATGAAATACTGGTTCCACTGAATTCAGCTCCAGTTTTGACCGTGACTGATTCATATCCAGGGCTAGAAATTAATGATGTGATCAGAAGAGCAGGATCTTCAGTGTGACTTTTGCTTCTGGCTGTGGTGGCTTGTGAAATTATTTAGTGTAAGAGCAAAGCCTTAGCTGTGCAGTTCTGTTGTAGAGGGTTTTTGAAATTTTCAAATTTTTACAAGATGAATTTTCTTTCTTTTGGATCGGCATACACCCAAACATTCCTGACAAATGCTATTTCATTACTAAGTCAGCCTTTGGACAAAAATACATAAAAAAAGTGTAAAGTTGGTTAGTTTGTTAATCAAAACAGTCTCCTTTATCAGTCCAGCAATTTTCAGCATTTAGTTTACCTCTCACCATGTTGCTATTTTGAAAGTAGTATACTAATATTCTTAATCTTAAAATTGTGAAGAGGAAAAAGTTCAAACTAAAAATACTGTTGAGAATATGTTCTCATCAGTGTTGGATAAAAACATTTTTTTATATAGGAAGTATACATGTGAAGTGAACCCTGTATTGGTTTTCAGTCTGACTTCAAAAAACAATGCTGAATTCTCTACAAAATTTGAAGAGATCCATTTATATTCAGATTTAACTAAACCTCAACCATAAAACATCTCTTGTCCCTTCTGTCTGACAAGCTTTTTGTTTTCTAATTATCTTAGATACTAGGAACTCCACTCATGTATGTGCTTCGACACACACAGAGGCACATAAATATGTAAAATGTATTTGAAACTGAAGATACGTGAGTTACTTTCAAGCATAACAAGATATTTAGTAGCTATTGTGATGTTTCTGTAATTTTATAGGCTCTCTTCATTAAAGAGCTTAATACTCTCTAATACTTAATGGAAAACCTAATTTCCTCCATTATACATACAGGATTTATTCTTTTGATTTGTATTTCCTAGTGACACTGTATTCTGTCAACATTATCTAGATGTTAATTATTAAATAAAGTCATTTATGCTGGTATAAACTATATTCGAGTGATTGTGATTAGACTGTTTAATGATGGAAGAATTAGTATCTTTATAAGACCTTCATCACTAAAATCTTTTTCCCTGAAGTGAGACATCTGCATCTAATTCCCAGATGAGGAAAATTAAGTCTCATTGATAACTTAGGATTCACAAGACATAGGTCATTTTGGGTAAGGACCTGGCATTCATCCCCCTTCCACTGTAACTAGGACATCACAAAGTGAAGAAATGAAGATTGATGGAACTTGAGGGAGAAAACATAAATTTTAGCCTTACAGCATTCTCATTTAAATGGAGGATTACTGGATTCCTGTTTTTTTTTCTTTCAAGATTGTTTATACAGTTTATCTAAAGATGTTTCAAGTTAAATGTGTAGTTTTTGAGATAATGTGCAGGACTTGCTCTTCCTTATGCAGTAGTGAAGCTATAAGGCTGTAAAGTCCAAGTCTCCACTTCTGTCTTGTCACAACGAGTCACGAATTCTTCAAACGGAAGATTTGTCCTCAGCCATCTCACCCGTTTGTGAGATGACAGAAAGAGCTGCTTGGAGAGACAGGCGTGGACTCAAGCTTTTTAGGCTGCTGTGGGAATTGCACCCTGCTACTCTGATCTAGATGTCAGATCAAGCTAGTAACAGAGAAGATAGATGGAAGCATCTCCAACACCATCCCCAAGATGGTACCTTAAAAGAATGAACACCATTTGGTTCTCGAAAAAAAATTGCTGTGGAAGTCTTTCCATCACAGAACATACTAACTGTCGAATCCAAGCTGGTGAAGATAACTAACTGCAGCCCATGTTGAGGCATTTCAACTGTAGCATGGGGTAGGGAATCTTACTGTTGACTTTTCCAAGAAAGTTCCTTGATCACTGATGTTTCAGACCACATGCTGAAGTCATTCAGTGTGTAGGGGATCTTACACATCACTTAGAGGGCATAGATTTCTACTCTGCAGTGGAAAAGCTGAAGCTAGATAATACCTCATTGAATTTTTTAACTCCTACCTCCAGTCCTGGCTGTAGCTTTTAATGTTTAGTTAATGGAGGGAAGAAATGTTTCCCTAGTAACTTAGAAGAGATTTGTCAGCTATAAAAGCACACAGGAACAACTGATAAAAAGGTAATTCTAAGAAAATGCACTCCAAATGGATTACAAGGTAACAAAGTCAACACAGGGGTACATGTCAGAGTGACAGCTTATATTTGCTAACGCTGTATGTGTGAGCTGGTTAGTCAGAGCTGCGGAACCTGGCGTAATAGATGAGCATATCAGTTTCAATAAACACCGAGACAGATTTTATTTCAGCCTTAGCACCACACATTGCAAAATCACAAATGCATTAAGCCAAGAGGGTACATGACAATTCCTTAACAAACGTATCATCTCTTTGACATCAGTTTCAAAGGACTAAGTTGACTTTGGCTGTAGTTCTTCTGCCTGCTGTGTTATTGCGGCAATGAAGATCAACACTGCGTTAAAGCATGATCATAAAGAAAAATAATCTTCAAAAATATAACATAGCAAAAGCATTGATCAGCAAGGCAAGAAGTGGAAAGCAATTGTCTTTCATACATTTCTCCAGACTGATTCTTCTGTTTTGTCACTTATCTAGACATTTCACAATCAACAAAGAGAACTTCAGGCTGCCTAAGAAATCATAGGATTCAGAGGCAGAGAACAGTCATTTTCAGGTATCACAGAAACTAAATAATATTTCTACACCTTAAAAATTACTCCCTGAAAAAATAGGTAGATCTTATACATTCACACTCTTTGGACAAGTATTATTTCATTTCAACAGCACTGATCCCAAACATAGGGATTTTACTTCACAGACTTGCTGTCTTCATTTTGTGACTCCTTATTACAATAATAAAAGTTTTATGAACTCAAATGACACTATTAAGAAAGGAAAATTAGCCAAAGCCTCTCTGGACTTATTAACAAAACCAGAAAAATCACTTCTTATTTCCTTAAACTCTGGTTATACATGAAATTGAAACATTAAAGTGCTGGTCCAGAGCCAAGTTGCCCTATTACCTAAAAGTTTAAACTACAGAGCAAGCTGCTGATGGAAGACATTAGCACTATCCATGTATGGGATTCATGTCACTGCTGTCTTGTGAAAGGCACTGAAGAACAGTTATGCCTATTACTAATGGAACTCCTCCTCCGAAAAAGCACACTAGCCATGCCTTTAGAAGAACATAATATCTTGAGCAGCCAAAGAAACTAGTATTTAACTGTCTAGCTATTATCAACAACACAGGAAAAACTACTGTAAAAATATATTTTTTAAAATTCATAGAATCATAGAATGAATCATAGAATGTCTGGGCTGGAAGGGACCTCCAAAGGTCATCTAGTCCAGCCCCCCCACCACAGGCAGGGACATCTCCAACTAGATCAAGCTACTCAGAGCTTCATCCAGCCTGATCTTGAATGTCTCCAGGGATGGGACCTCCACCACCGGTCTGGGCAACCCATTACAGAGAGCTATTACCCTCATATTGAAGAACTTTTTCCTAATGTCTAACCTAAATCTACCCTTTTCTAGCTTAAAGCCATTACCCTTTCTCCTGTCACGACAAACCCTTGTGAATAGTCCCTCCCCTGCTGTCTTGCAGGCCCCTCTCAGGTACTGGAAAGTCGCTATAAGGTCCCCCCGGAGCCTCCTCTTCTCCAGGCTGGACAACCCCAACTCCCTCAGCCTGTCCTCATAGGAGACCTGCTCCAGCCCTCAGATCATTTTTGTGGCTCATAATCCAGTAATATGACATTGGTCACCTGTTGCACCTTCACAGGCTCAGACCAGGACACAGGCAAAAGACTGCCCTGGGAGCTCCAGTTTACGTACTTCATCACCCTGGCATAAGTAAGATGATCTTCATGTTGTTCTGTTAGAACTCTGTGGTGATTTTGATACAGAAGAGAGTCTTCAAAGCATAGAAGTAAGTATCTTAGTACATCTGATTTGTCTCCAATGAGACTCAATGAGGGCAGTCAGTAACTACTTCTCTGCCAGATGCTCTCAGAATTTACACTATCCCCTTTTCAGCATTCAGAGAGGACCATCAGCAAAACAGACAGGGAGACAGTGTCCCCACATTCCAACCACGTGATAATGATATCCAGCACTCTGTTGTTTTTCCTTGATACCTTCCAACAAATACATACATAATTTTCATAATTCGTATCTTATAGTAATAAGAACATTTGCTCAAAGGAGTGAAAAACATGGATGCAAGCCTTCCACAGCCAGAGGATTTACATCAGGGTGAAGTGACAGCAGCATACTCAGCAGGGGACACTGACAGGGACTAAAAGAGGAGGCACCACTAGTGATGGGTCACTCTGGATATAAGCATGAAGATTTAGGAAGTCAGAAGCACTGGAGAGCAGTAGCACCATCCCATGTCTCACCATGTTTATGAAGGGATGTAGTATTATCTGCTTTATTTTGTGCTGAATTCAATGCTGCCTATGTGAGTGATGCATGGCTACTGGATTAGCCTGTGATCTTAAGGTTAATATATGCCTATTTTGTGGAGCCAATGGTTAGGCATTAAAATGCTCTGCATAGTCAAAACTATGCCAGCCCAGGAAAGCACAGCAGCAGCAACTTATGTGCCTAACAAATCTTAGTAGCAAGAACATGAGAAGTCTCAGGATTCTCAGTCATGCTACAAGTAAAGAAGAATTTTATGGGGATTGTTCACCTGAACCACAGGCTCAAATTCATCCCAGGTGATTTTTTTAATTTTTTTTTTTAATCTGGCTCTATGTTTCTTCCTCTTTTGTAAAAATACTGATAAACAATCTATTTGTCTGTGACTTCCACCCTAGATTACTATAATTCACTATATGAAGTTGAAGCTCAACGTGTGGGTAAAGAAGGGGCTCCAGATGTGACTGCTCATCTTTTTCAATGTTTAAATCATTATAGAATAACAGACCTCCATTTAAGGCTCTCCACAAGCTCCCAAGCAGTTTCTAAAACAGACCAAATAAAGAACTGCGGCATTGTTTATCCTCATGATTTAATAGGTACCCTGTTTCAGTGCATAGGGAGAGTTAAAAGCTTTAGAATTGCAAACTGGACAGCCTAGATGTTGAGAAGCCTAGGATATACTAAGCACAGAGGCCAATCTGAAAGCTCCTCCAGAGTGTAAGGGTCTTCTGGCACCAAAGTCAGCAATCCTTGATGGTAGTTAGGAACAGACTTCTAGAATTCTCAAAGAACTGAGCAGAGCTAGCTCTGCTATTCTACAGCTATTCTATAATCACAGGTTTTTTATTAAGTGCAAAAGTTGTGGTAGCAGTGAAACCATTCTTTTAGCTAAGATGTTGTATTTAGTATACTTAATAAAAGAGGGGACAGTATCAGTCAGTTTCTAACTTGGCCTACAGCTGAAGCCCTCACCACCATCTTCAAGGAAAAAAAACTCTTCTCTGTGGCAGAGAGCTTTTCTTTTCTTGTAATCTTTCTGGTCTCAGGAATTCTGAATTTCATTCTACCCAGTAGCATAACTTCATCCAGATTTACTAGAAAGTGCATTCTTTTTCAGCTCTGTGTATTGCCAAGTAGTTAGATCCATTGATTAGGATTAAAAAAAAAAAAAAAAAAAAAAAAAAAAACAAACCCAAAACATTTAAATCTCCCCAGGCTGAGCAGCAAGCTAATCTCAAATAATTGTTTAGTCCAACATTCAGGCTAATATTTAAAAGGCGGTTTGCATCACAGCTACTTCTTTTTTGTTTTATTTTTTTTCCAAGGGATGACTTCACTTTCATTCTTTGAGAAGCTCAGTCTTGCTTATGTTGGTTAAACATCCTCACAGGATCTTGGGTGGAAGAAAATTCATCAGGCCCTACATGAGAACTGCATACTTCAGCTCAAAAGAATTCTGTGCTTGCACAGAATCAAACTAAAGAGGCACTTTTATTGTTAAACTGGAAAGTATTACAGTGTAGTTAGTCTTTACTCCTTACTTTCAGGAGTAAATGGCACCTCAGTTAGGGAGTCTTTAGGGTGTCAATTCTGGCACCTTATTTAGACTTAACTACTAATTATTAGACTAACTTCAGCCTAAGTACTGCTGCAGATTCCTCAGTTCTTCAGTGGATCTAATCCATTACAGAATTTTTAAATCTGTGAATGGTTCAAGAGCTGGTTTTATTGTAGTTTTGATGTATGAGTCATAGTGTCTGCTAAATAACAAAGCCTCAGCTGAAACATGGGAAAATGAGGACAGAGGATTTTCTGTGGTGAGCCAGCTATGTATCCAGAGCAGGTCAAGCACACAAAGGTGTTCATATATTTAGGAGTACTTGAAAGTCTACTTACTAGATACTGCAGGAAAGGATGCAATTGAGTATTTTCGATTGATAGGCAAAATATTTCCTGCCTCACCTGAACACATTTCTTTGCTTATTCTTTGACTCTTAGACATGAGAAGAGTGAAACAATGTAGTTTATATTAGTTTTTACTATCATTATGGCCTAAACAGAATAGAGGTTTTATAGTAAATTCATAGCTTTGAGTTACCTGGCATGCAAAGCTTGATTTTCTTAAGCTATGCCAATTCTAAACTACAATACTGGCTAAAAGATCTCAGAAAAAGGGCTCTTTTGAATTTCAAAGGCAAACTGAGACTCAACTGTAACTTGGCAGAGTTGAGTTCCAGACAAAAGTGATTCAGCCTTTTTCTTCTTTACATGTAATTTTTCTTTCATCTTACCTTTTCCCAACCTTTCATATTTTAGAACAAAACTGAGAATATGGAGAAAGATCATAGTCCAGAGTTTCAGATTTTCATGTTAACAGGCTATGTTCAGAAAAAAATATAGATCAAGGTTAAGTACACAGAGAATTACAGAAGGATCCTGCAGAATAAACCAATAACAGTACTGACGTTTTAGACTGAAAAAAATGATGATAAATTAATGGCACATTTGAAAAGTTTATAAAAAGGATAAGGCTCTTTGAATTTTTCCATTATTGATCTGAAAATGAGAACACAGTTCACTGGCATCTTGCTGTACTAAGACATTTAGGAACAGTATTACTGTCAGTAGAGCACAGAGAAAAATTATGTCTAACTTTTCATGTAAGCTAGTCCAGCAGAATATTATTATCCTCAAAAAGTCATTACTTATAAGCCAGAATGCCAATTCATAGACTACAGAATTAAAAATCTAATTGTTTCATGGGTCCCTGGACAAAAAGATAGCCCCTTCTACCCTACTACTACCCTGAATGATGGTTGTAAACCTTGCCAATTTTTAATTGTGTCACATAATTAGGTTTTAATACAGTTGATGAAAAAAAGCAACTACAAAAAATTTAACATATGTAACAAATAAGGAAATTTGCATTAGCTTTGGAGGATCTGGCAGGCTGCCATTCACCACAAAGTCTTGGAACAAGATAAAGTCATCCATAGCTTAACAGATGTTAAACAAAACAAAAATTAAAAAGTGCTATTGCTAAAAACTTCTTACAGTGAATTCAGATTTCACTCTGTGTTCATAACACAACTGACTTGACAAAAGAAAAGTAAATCAGATAAATAAAACACAGAATAGAGTGGCCATACACATTGTGGGATCTCAAAAACTACTGCAAATATTTGTACTATTCTAAAAGTCATCTTGATTAAAAATTAACTATGTATTTGCTGCTTCTATCCAGTTTTCCTGGGAAAAATCTAAAATTTAATTTAAAACATGGTAAAGTGACCTGGGTTTTAGACATTTTTGTTATCTGTATAAGTACCAAGCACAGAGTTCTGTACTACAGTAATTTACTTTTTACTTACAGGTCAGACAATTCTTCACAAGACAGTACAGTACAATAACTCTTCCCATAATAAAATGTTTTATATGGGTACTATTTTGATTATCTTCCAAAATGGTCTTCTGAGATTTCTTTTCTTGACATAAATGTCCTCGGTCAAGGTAGATGACAAATCAAATTAAGCAGCAAAAAAAATCCATTTAATTGATAGTTCCAGTATTGAAGGAAGCTTGTGCAACTTTTGAGTTTGTTGTCTTGTTCAAAGCTGTACAGATGAAGTTTCCAGCTTCCATCACTTTATAAAGATTTACTCCCTAAAAAAGAGGTGAAAAATATTAAGAATAATAAATGCACATGTTGAAAATGCTTAAAGTCCAATTTTTTTTTTTTTTTGCCTCATGGTCTAATTCCTGCAAAGGACCTAACTCATGTCATAGGTCAATAACAAAGATCAGTAGAGTTACAGTGACTTACACAACAGTCACAGCTTCCAGTTGTTTGGAATTGACTCCAAACACTTTGACAGTGATTCAACAGCAGTGGACCAAATACTTAACTAGTATCTTTCAAACTTAAAAGAATCTGGAATAACAACTAGAAGAAGTTGGAAGAAAAATACAGTGTCTACATATGTGTTGTACTTATTTATCACCCAATGATAATAAACTTCATGCTTACAATTATCTGATTTGCAGCTCAGGAAAATGGAGGAAACAGTATTGGCAACTGAGTTCTGTTCTTTCCTTCTTGAAAAAGTTCCTTCCAATGCAAAATTACAATTTACATTGCTAAAAATTGCAGCTGCATGATATGCCCTTGCTAATAAAAAGTTCCTTAAACAACCAACTGTTTTTTAACTAACATAAGATACCAGTACTGCTTGATTGTTAAAATGGAATCAGATCCCTGATTAAAAGGAAAAAAAAATACTTCATTACTAGTGTCCTGGATTACTCACATACAGTAAAAGTTTAAAGCTTGTGTAAGTGATGTAAGTACTTGCTCCAAAGATTGGAATTTAGAAGCCAGCAAAGTTCCTGTAGAAAGGCTGCAAAAGGGAACTTTGAACTATCTGAACTATACTGAGCAGTCACATAAGCCTGGGAGAAGTGTGCCCCCCAACATTATCGAGTTGCAGCGGAACTTTAATACATTAGAGACATATTGCACCAGAAAGACACTTATGGATTTATGCATTAACATTGAGATCAGGACCTGATTTAGATGCTTAATCCTTTAATTGGATCTAGCACTTATTTCCATGTTCTACAGTAAACTTTGCCTTCTTCATTCTTGGCACTGGCTAAAAATGTTAATGAGAATAGAAATTACTTCACGGAAATGTAATAAAAAACATTTCTCAGTTGAAAAAAAAATGCTTCCAAGTTTCCAATCAGCTCTAGTATTTAGCACCATCTAAAACATTGTTCAAAGACATTCTTTTATAACTGTCTCATGTTAATACCATTAAAACAAGGGTTATTTCTGCTTATTCTGTTTATCCTTTATTGGTCATTACTTAGGTTTAGTTTGTAGAGTGCTATTGCACATAACATAATCTGAAAAATTCTTGGAGCATCTGTGCTTTTTTGCCAAGAAGAAATGAGAAACATACCACCTTAGACATACTTGGTAGTTATATTTTGGAAGATGGCAAAATAAAACCCCCAAACTGTATAAAATCCACATTTTCAGTGTTGTAACACTGAATAATGTGATATGTGTTGATAAGAAACATATGTTCACAGTTCACACTCATTAATGGAATATGAGCATCTCTGTCTTTTACATTGCATTTCTTATGTAAGTGTTGTGAACCAAAGAGGATTACCACGAGGGCACAAACCCCAGCATTCATAAGCATGACTCTCAGATGGGGATGGGAAAAGAATAGTGACAGGTTTGTAAGGTTGTTGAGTAAAAATAATACGTCTTCAAAGAGATACTCAGAAATGTACTCAAGGGTACTTCATAACCCCTCCATATATGCAGAATTATTCCTTTACACCAAAGAATGAAACTGTGAAACACAAAGACACACACCTTTTCAATGCCATCTATGAAATTGTCTAAGTGCCTGAAGACAGAAAAGCTTCTGCCAGAATGCGAAGTCCTTTAACTCCCATTGACTTCAATTAATCAGTTCTCATTCAGTATTCATAAACACCAAGTCTATTATCTCTCTGAGCTTCTGTTTCAGTGTCAGTACTGCTGAGCTAACAGTACTTAGCTGCTTCTCAGAAAGGCTTATTGTTTGCCAAGCACTTTGCAGACAACATAAGCACAAATACTACGACTGTAATCATACGACTTGTTTTTATAGAAAGTACATTTCTCCCTATGACGTTTCATAAGCATTAAAGATCTATGACATAATTATCTATCCATTAGCACAGTACAACCAATAAATTTCTTTGTCGCTGAGCTCTGCTAGAAAAACACTTCACATTTAGCCTGTTAAGAGATTCATTTCACATGTCACTTCTTGGTTATGTGTTCTGAAGAACCGTATAGAACAAGCATCAATTATTATTTTGATGTATCTAGTCAATCTGAACTCAGTAATGTACACTTAAATACTGTCAATCCTTTGGTTGACACTTTAAGTGACTTCAGTCAACAAAATGAACGCTTTAGTGCATAGCTAAGAGGAACATGAGAAAGCACTCCTTGCAAATGGACAGCATTAGTAATTATAATTTCATTTTGTGCCATTATACAAAAAGGGACATATTATTAGACTTTTGCAGCAATGATTTTACAGAATTGGTCATGGTACCCAAACCAACCAGCACTGAAGAGACTAAAGTTCATATATTAAGAAAAAAATTTTGAGCCTCCATGTCTCTCATCCAGTAAACCACTCTTTTCTTAATGGGCCAGAAAAAGATCAAGGAGCAAAGCCTTGTGTTTTGCTATTGCATAATTTTTTTTTTTTTAAGGGAATACTGAATGTTTGATAGTAAGATCCTTACATCTATGTGGCCAAATTGTTTAGAACAAGACAGATGCCTGTGTGGATGCCAGATCACATTGACATATTAATAGATCTTATCAATAATCATTTAACCAAGGTATTTTTATTTGATTCCTTTTGCCATGAGACAGTTGGAGAAGTTAATGGGTATTACGCCCAAGGAAAGACTATACAGAAAGCCTAAGTCTAAGTTGCACAGCAATGTAAAGTGAAATGTATGATTTCTCCTCCTTATTCCAAGGAACTGTGTTGTTTCAAAAGAATAAATACCTTTTCCATGAAAAGAGCTACTGCAAAGCACGTATGAACAGTTCAAACCAGAGCCCATTTGTACAATGGACACTTGTGACTAAATGTGTTCTAAACAGGTATCTGACATCTACCCGGAATGCCTTCAAAAGCACATGAAAGCAGATAAACATTACTACGAACTCTGTAAGGTACTGACTATGCTTTAACAGTGCCAAGGGAATGTACAACTCAGAAACAAGTTCTAAGGAACTTTGTCTGCATGTATGCCACATTGAACTGTAACCTATAGACAAGTGATAAGCCACACAGAAGTCAGATTTTTACGTCTCGGACATCAGGCTCTTCAATTTCTTCCTGCAGTAATTTAAATACAAACCACACACGCTGCAGTTTTGGCAGCTCTTTTATGTGTTCTCCTTTGAACTTCACTCTGAAAGTCCCTGTCTAAGTTAAAGGTAAAATCATTGTCTTGCTCGAGTTGTACAAACTCATTATGCCACATTTCCAGCACAATGACTACCAACAGGAAGATCAAAGAGCACATTCTTTGGAGAAGGCAGCATGACTTGGTTTGCAGGAATACAGAATAATTAATATGTCAACCAAGCCAGGGATACTAAATTTGGGCTCTTGAAGTGTGGATGCTCACTGGTAAGGTTCATTAAAGTGCAGCTCAGTGTAGATAAGCTGCTTTGCTCTCTCCTCCAGGAACAGGGCTGGAAATAAAAATTACTGTGAAGCCTGCTAGCCAGTAACAGATTTTGTACAGTTTTGAAATTTATTAAATGGGCACCTAAGAAATAGTAATGTCCTGTGCCTGCACTCCAAATTCCAGATTTTTTTTCTACTTTAAAGCCAGAAAAATTGACAAGTAATTAATAAGCACTATGAACCAAATCCAAAGCTCTGTGAAAAAAAGCTGAAGTCCATTCAATTTTTCCACTCAGGAGCTTATCAGCCTTCTGAGGCAATGTCTGCAGTAGTGATTTTTTTGTGGTTACTGACAGAGCAATGACTCAAAGCAATTGCTACTGAGCTCCTCATGGCTCCAGGTAGGGAGAGGGGGTTATTCAAATTCCTGTCAAATATGCAAACCAGTTCAACTCCAAATTGCTAGGGAAGTCATCATCATTCTTCTTATTTGTCAAGCCACGTTAAAGCACTGAGTTTGCAAAAACTGCTGTTTGCTCCCAATATTTTACCATACAGCAGAAGTAACTGTCAGGTATGTATTGTATGTTTTCTAGAAAAATACCTTTGTTTTCCTTAAAGTTCTAAGTAGAAAGTAAAAATATCTTACTGTATTGATCCCAAGACCGTTAAGCATGTATATCACATCCTCTGTGGCTACGTTTCCAGTAGCACCTTTTGCATAGGGACAACCACCCAGTCCTGCAACAGACGAATCCACTACAGCAACTCCCATCTGGAAGAAAACAACACAAAAATGCAGCACTGGCACAGAGTATTATTTATAATCATTCATAAATAGCACACTATACATAAAACACATTTCTCCACAGATGGATGTGTTCTTCAGAGGAAATTCCTTATAATGACCTTAGTCCTGACACCTTTATAAAGTGAGACTCTTCACATGTAGGATGTGCAACAGAGAACTAATGGTCCTGTGAACCATTAATAACTGATGGTCCTGTGAACCATAATGAACCTGTGATTTTGGCAGATAAGATGATTGTTGCTTTAGATACAGAGTTTTACATCTTTTCTCTCTTTATGCCTCTACACATTATATTTAAGTATCTGTACTTAAGATGTATTCTCCCTCAATTCCTGCAAAGGCTTACATGCAACCAAATACAAACACAGTATTTATTCATGTGTAATTTTAAGCATCTGTATAAGTCTTTGCAAGTTGGAAGTCTTCATATTAGCATCTGATACATGGGTCTTCCAAAAGATTTTGGGCCATTTTCCCCCTAATATGTATTTTATATTACTATCTATTCTTCCAAAAAGAACTACCCTCTTAGCATTTTTTTCTTCTCTTTTTATTTTTGTCTTTATTAGAGACTATGAAATCATCTTGTAAATAATTTTTTGTTCTTGTAGAAGACTACAAGGTATTTTCACCCTGTGTCAGTTTTGGCTAAGTTTTTTTCATAGTAGCTGGTATGGGGCTATGGTTGGGATTTGTGCTGACAACAGTGTTGGTAACTGAGGGATGTTTTAGTTATTGCTGAGCAGTGCTTACACAGAGTCAAGGCCCTCTCTGCTTATCACATCACCCCACTAGCAAGTAGGCTGAAGGTGCACAAGAATTTGGGAAGGAACACAGTTGGCACAGCTGACCTCAACGGACCAAAGCAATATTTCATACCATATGACATCATACTTATCATATAAATCTGGGGGAAGAAGGAGGGGAAGTTCAGAGTGATGGTGTTTGTCTTCCCAAGTAACCATTATGCACAATTGAACATCAGGTTTGTAACTTTTATTTTCTTCCTATTGCATCCAAGCTCCTTCCCTCTCCTGATCCTCTCTTTGCGTATTCATGATAAAGAATCGTAAACTAGTTATCAACTCTGCCCAACAGATAATATTAAATTTCCTAAGGGATAAAGCCTTCCCTGGGAGATTGGTCAAGGAGGGCAAGGAATTGAACCTATGATTTCCACTGACTTGTTTAGTGATCTCTTGCATACTCTTCTTTCTGTGATTAGGTTTTAAAATAAAGCTGAAACTGGAAAACTCTTTTTTTTTCTTCCTGTTTTAACATTAGGTATATGATCCAGGACACTGGTTCTCCCTTGATAGAGAAAGCTCTTCAGACTTCCTCTAGAAGAAGATGAGATGCCTCTGGAGGCATTCAGACTCTAATCAGAGGCAAGCAGTGATATTAGACAGAGAGACAGAGCAAAAGGTCTCTTAGATGTGAGAAACAACATACTTCCAGCATTAAAAGGGTGTGTCTTCTAAATGCATTGTGTGTATATATATATATAAATTTCTTTACGCTTGTATAAACACTTGTGATGCCACCACAATCTGCATTTGCAGTGCAAGTTGTGTAACACTGGCATAAATTTTGCTTATTTTTTTTTGCCAAAAGTGTTTGTGAATACCTGGAGGTGTATGGGATACCTCAGCAATGTGAAGGTAACATGAAATGCATGTCTTTGTGTAACACATCCTATATTCTCAGGCAGCCTTGTTTGAGTTAATTCAAATTGCTTCCAGTAGAAGCTGGAGTACGCTCAGTTAATTTAGCCTAATGTAGATGCAAGAGAATAAAATTTGATGCCTTCCACTGGCTAAGCAGTGGGAGTAGTAACCTCCAGATGATGGATGGTGATAATTGCTCTGTCTGCTTAACCATCAATGATTATGACTAAACTGAACGGAGAAAGTCTGGGTACAGCTTTACACTGGTAACATCCTTGGCACAGCAGCTTTCATTTCAGGACACTTAAACCATTACTTCCCAGAAGCAATGTAACAAGTTTGTCTTTATAATGTTATTAACATCAGGATGGATTTGCCATTTTAACATTCAGCCGGTTGTAGACAAGGTCTCGACACGGTGTATACAGCACAGCTCTTCTGACTGACCTCCAACTCTGACATGTCTTCAAATCAGTGCTCCTAACATGCAATGAGTGGGTGTCCCCACCTTTAAGATCCTGTTCTTTAAAGTTCTCTCCACAAGACTTCTGACAGATGTCTGCTGCAACATATTGCTGTGTCAGCAGCGGGCTCAGCTGCTCCCTCTGCTCTCTCATGTGGTACGGGCAAACAGAACGTGTTTGTGGAGTCCCGTGCAGAACCACTACAGCCCATCGCCAGTGTGGCCTCATTCAAAAAGCCCTTAAATAATCCACACTCCAAGCTCCATTCTAACAGTGATAAAAACAGATGTTGGAAAATATCCTTCAGCAGCACTAATAACTAATTTGGGGGTTAATATTACAGCCCAGCCTGCCTAAGCACAGAGTCTGAAATAGCACCTAATAAATAACTTCTCTGCAAGTTTGAGCAGCTATGAAGCTGTTTCACTTTTGTTAGCCATTAAAAGCGTAAGAGGCTCTAAAAGAGAAGCTAAAATTTGACCTAATGTGTAAAACAAGGCCTCTTTCTTCATCACATGTCCAATATTTGTCAGCCTTTTACAGGAGATAATGAGTTTCAAGCCTTTCAGCAATCTGAGCTTGCAAAACATTCACAGTCAATACGAGATTTTTAAAAAGCCCACAATCTCTTTGTCACTTCCTGACAGGCACTAAATTGTGCTGAGATTCCTGAGAAGTTGCACGGCGGCTATTTCGTATGATATGTCCTAGATGAGCACTCACTTATGGATGGATGTATGGATGGATGTGTAGGGGGCTGAACAATGGCTTGGATTCCAGGACAACTTAAGTGCTCCAATCTTTTTTTGACACTTGCGGAGTTTTGATAATCATGAAATTCCTGACAGTGGTTCCTGAATACCTTCCAAACTTTAGCTTTGGCTAGCCTCAGATTACTCTCTAGAGAAGGCAGAAGACTTTTTGCTTTTGTCCCATGCTAACTTCCTAATTCCCCATTGAGAGAGCAAAGAATTAAATTCATCACCTTTGTCAAATAGCCAGTTTTAACAGGAAACCATTATTGCCAGTGAATAATAAATGCTTCATGTTTCTCAGTTTGCTTTACTACCTCCCCATAACTTCTTGTTGGGACAGTCAGTCTCCTTCCTCACTGATCTTTAAACCTGGCTTCATCTGACGGAAGTTTAATTTTGTCCCTCTCTTAAAAACGGCAAGGTCAGCATCCAGTAACTCCAGGGGTGCATGAGATATAAATCAGAAGCTATAAACCAGGTCACTCATAAATTAGGATTTTTTTTTTTTAAACTCTGAGATTTTGGAATCATAATATTGAGGCTCCCTGGTATGCATTAAACAGGAAAATATTTGTTGTGCCACAAAGTTTAGGGTCTTAGGAAGACCTACACATGGTAAGTCAAAGGCTGTCCACACAAAAGGCAGCACAAGACTAACACTGTTTAATCCTGCAGCCCTGTCAGTGCCTAGCTGGCACTCTTGGCATGGTGTGGTATTGTCATACTATTGTGTCTCTTCTGGCATCAGTCTGCTTCCCAACATTGGTACATCATCAGGAAAAACACCTTCTCCTGTAGAGACAGCCACAGATATATAAATAACTATGCCACCAACGCTTTCTAGGGTGTCTGTACCCACAGAGACACCTCCATGAGTTACATTGTCAGGTTGTCTAAAATCAAGGCTTGCCTTCCTCCTTTATTTCAATAAGTCAAATGTATGTAAATAAATATTGGTTTAGTATTTGAGCAATTAGAAGCATAAATTTCTACATATAAGGCAATAAAATGGGACATCATGTCTCTGTGGAAAACCCTGAAAGTTAACTGCATTTCCTTCATGCTTCTTTTTATCTCCATTCTTGCTAAAGATTAATGCATCACAAAAGAAAACACGGCTTTTCCGAGTTAACGCCATCACTGCTGACCACAGGGTGTCACTGTTACACTAAAATCTACATTTTCCCAGTTCAGCTAGAAAATTAATTCATGCAGTGAAAAAAAAAAAATTAAAAAAACCCATATTGAGATACAAGCAATTTGTGGGCAGACATGCTGCATAAAATAGGTTAATACAGCATATACAACGTTCCTTTAACTTAGTGAACACATCTTTTCATATTGCTACTGACACATTTATTATAAGCAAAGCTGGCAATGACATCTAGAGTTAAAGTTCCCTAACACTTTCCATCATAAGGCCCTACTTCCAGTTGTTTATTACTTTGTCAGTCTTCGACTGCTGGAGCTTATATTTTCCATGCCTTGTCTCTGCCTCAGGCTGGATTATTTTGGAAAGTTTTAGTGAAAAATGGGGTTGGCCACTTCCGAGAACAAGGTTTTCGGAAGAAAAATGCTTTGTTATGCTAATATTCAATAATTCTAACACAAGCTTCTTGGGGATATTCTTGTAGCTTTGCACTCTTAAATTTGGTGCAGGAGGAATACTGACTTTAAGAGATCACTTGGTCTGGACTTCATTATGAGCTTAGGAAAGTTCCACCTCATTGTCAGAAACTGGTCAGTCTGCTTAGCTAAAATGCCTGAGGGTCAAGAGAGCAGCAGCCGACCATTCTTCTTCCCTCAACCTCAACAAAAAAAAAAAAGAAGTTTCTCTGAAACTGAGCTGGAAAGCCTCTGCCTCTGGCTGACAGTACATGACCTGCACAGAAGGCCTCTCGCTAGCAGGCTTGAACAGCTGAGATCTGTGTTGCCCATCCAGCTTTTCAGCAAATGTTGATGGATATTCAGGCAAAATCAACGACATTAAACATGAGACTGGTCTTGAGATTTTGAAAAGCTTACAATGTCCTAATAAAAATCCTACACCATAACAAAATTAATATTGGGAAGCAGGTGTTCACAAATCGCTATCAGTATTGCCTATGTAGGCTTATTTTCCTCCTTTTCTGATTGTGTGCACTCTTTTATTTACAAGACACTAGAGTTTGCTAATTCGAGGCCGTACACAGTGTGAGCTGCTCCTTTGCTCCGTTGCTAAGGATCACAAAACCTGCAGGGGGAGCAGAAAATACATTTCAAGGTCCTGTTGAAACCCATGAAGATGCAATGATGATCAGAGCACTGAGTGACATTCCAGTCCCCCTCCTCTCCCCAGGCAATCCAGGGTATTGTCAAATTTCCCAGTTCAGCTGCTGTTGCGATGAAGTAAGTAGTTATTGCCCCAGATGCTCTTCAGCAGAAGTTGCTGCTCTCAACCTCTGGTGGTTTAATAGTTTGTCTACTTGCTGTGTCTCATGAAATCACCTGATCTAGAAATGAGGGATACTAATTTTGTAGATTTAAGTTTGGACATAATCAGAAGACCAGTTAAAACAGGTAGAGAAGACAAGATAATAACCTTGGCACCTAGAGGGAAAGGTGGAACTAAAAGCAAAGGGCATCTTTGGAGTAGGCAGGGAGAGAACCATCTAATCCAGAGGTTTAACAACTGTGCCAAGTTGTCTGTGGCCTACATGCAGCCAGGTTTCTGTCACATGCTACATGCCAGTGTAAGCGAATAAAAATAAACTGAGGGATTTGAGTGGACAGGGAAGACAAAAATATTACGTAATATTCCACTGGGACTGGAGGAAGCATATTCAGAATCGCTGACAGTGAAGGTCCAATGAAGAAAACAAAATCTACTCACTTTGCACGGGATGGCTCACAGAGGCTAGCCAGAGTAGAGATGTACTCCCTACCATAAAATGGCTGAATTATAATGGCTGAATTATGTGATATCAGCTGACAATGGGTTGAATAAAGGACAGAGACATATGTAGAATCAACATTTGAGAGGCAGGCTGCAGAAAGCGCACTTCACTGTGAGTTACAACATCGAAAAAGGACAGACTGCTACTATGGAGTACCAGTGAAAATGGCAAATCTGACCTGAGCGTCTAAAAAGGCTACTTTTTCCTACATCAGGGAACATACAATCTAGTTCATCTATCTTAGTTAACTCCTTCTACTGGTATCTATACCACAAATTCTTTTCAGTCTTGTTGTACAGTCCTGGTTAGCTTCTGCCAGCTCCGAACCCTTCCAGTTACTGGAAGACCAATTGCTGTTGATTTACTCCATGGCTTAAGCTGGGTGGCCAAAAATGTGCCTGGAGGTCCAACTTCCCTCACTTTGTATAAACAGAACACTTTCAGTATAATGCAAATCCACCAAGTGGCAGAGGACACTAGCTTGCACCAATGTAAGCAAACAAGAGAGGTGGCTGGCAGGAAACGACTATTTCTCTTTTTAAAAAAAGAGTAGCAATGATGGCATTTATAAGAAAGCTGGGAAAATAGAACAGAACTATTTTCACTCCACTGTAGTATTATGGTATGTCAGCATCAGGGTATCTACGGGAACAAATGGTACCAGCATTCAAAAGCCCATCTGACTTCAATTCATCCAGAGCTCTCACACAGAGGCACCTGACTCCCCTAGAGCCAGGAACATCACTCACCCACAAAAACCACTTGGTTTTGACTTTCCTCATATTATCTCTGAAATTGCATCCATTTGCCACTCAGCAAAAATGGGGACCTCCCGTGCATCCCCAGGGATCATCTCCAGATGTGCTGGGGAGTCCTATAGAAGCATCAGCTCCTTGTCTGGGGCTGATCATCCATACAACATGTGTGGTCCTCACAGTCTGAAAACCACCACTGGCTCCTTGGCACTGAAGCTGAGGAAGCTCAATGGACCAACATGGATGGGGGGCCTCAAACATGTTCAGGAGTTCTAATGGGTTCTTTGGGTGTCTGAAAATGTATGCTAAGGTCTGTCTCTTCTCTGTCTGCTTCTGTGCAGCTTTCTTCAAAGAATGCTAAGGCAGACTAAAGCTGAGACCACAGTTTCAGTTGTTGGACACTAAGGTTGATGACTGTTACTTCTAATACAAGGACATTTTCTTCAACAGTTAATTCAGCTTCACCTAGTGCATAATAAGCTTTGACATGAAGAGTAAAAAGTTCTTTCAGATATTAGTGATTTTTAGTATTGTTCCCACTCACATCTTGACAACTAGACCTGCACTTGTTTCTCCTGGATGTGATGGTATACAAAGTGAGGAAGCAGTTGGTAAATATCCCTTCAATCCAAATCTCCTTTGTCTCTGCCACATACCAGAACATCTGCTGATGGTTTTGGCTACTATTCCAAACATGATGGCAGTAGTGACATATTAAATGATCTGTTGCACATTACAATTTAAAGTAGATGACATCCTATCTCATGCTTTCAAGGCTCTTCCTCTGACTTCAGTAGGAAACTGAACTATTACAACTATTACAACATCTTAATTTCCATTTCACCTATTTAATAGGAGTCAAGCTAGGCTAAACTCCACTTCCCCCCCCTCCTACCCCCCCACCCCTGGCCTTAAACCATCTCAGAAATATTTAACTGAATTTAGAAATTTAGCAGATTCAGCACTGGAGCTAAAACCAGCCCATATGCACATTCAAACACAAATACATTCAGTAGTCAATCAGTGGTCCTATCCTACCTGGGGCTCAGTTTTTCTCTTCACCTTCCTTTTAACTAGATGTCCTAACTATTGGATAAGGTGGGACACCCAGGCAGCAAACCCCAAAACTCCTGCCTATGGCTTTTTTCTCACTTGAGACCCAAACTGCGCTGTGTTTCACAAACACTTGGCAGCTTCTAAACGGAAGACCCTGCTGAAACTTAAGTTTTCAGCGACTTCAGAAAAAACCCTCTCTAACTTCATCTTTGCCCCTCCACTTTTCAATGAGATCTTGCTGCACTTTCAATCTCCTTTTGCAACAGTAAGGTATAAAGCCCTGAGCAGCACAGTTCAATTTCTTAGAAGAGTCTGGCATTTTGTACAGATACAGCTCTCTGGAAGCTCCTCAACTGCACCAAAGTGGACTGGACTAATTCTTACTTTATTGAAATTATTCTTCACTGAGAGTTTACTTGAGCAAAGGCATGGACCTCAAGACTGTATCATCACTATTATTAGTTCTAACTTGCAGTTGGAGTTCATCGATTTGATTCCTTTTGCAGATCTCAATAACAGTCAATGAAGCGTCAGAACTCATTAATAAGAGGGCAGAAAGAAAATTACCTGATTGTATCAGAGAACAAAATTTTTTGGTTTGTTTTTTCTTTTCTTTTTTGGGGGGGAGGGGAGGAGGGAGAGAAAGCAACAGCTCTCTTAGCTCCTGAGGCTACTTACATTGCAAAAGAAGATACTTCACATTTTCTAAAGGAAGTCACACATTTCCAACAGGGTACATGTGTTACAATAATATAATTTGCTTCTCAGAATGGGGAAATCACGTTAGCTTTCATCAAGTTTATAAAAGTGTTATCTTTATGCCTTATTGTAGTTGTTCAGATTAATTTAAAATGTACTACAAGGATGTGCAGAATTTTGAATTCTAGTTTAATTGTTCCATAATAGTTTCATGGTATTATTTGCATTTTATAATAATATACACAGTATAAGCTTCATATACACAATACATAGTATATGCTCATAGCAGCAATTTTCTAAGGTGAGAGATGCCTCTTCTCACTTCTGGAGATATATCTCACAACAGAAATGAAGTACTGTGTATCCTATCTCAAGCTGAATAGATGTGTATTTCCATCATTCACTATCACTCTGTAGTAAATTTGAAGTCTAGGCCAAAATAATTTGCACGGTTGATACTGTTAAATAAAACCTGCACTTTTTAATTTAGGCATAACTACTGTTTTGAATCACTATTCATTCTATTTTCATAATCCCCTGAGTGAAACAATACTTTATTCTATTTTAGTATATAGGACGTAAGGAAGTTCAGAGATTCTGCTCCCCAATATTCATTGACAAAATATACACAACATAAAGAAAAGCGGATTGCCAAACATGTACAGTAAACTACCCTTAGAAAAAACCTCCTGGCATTTACTACATCATCTGAATTACACAGGTGCATATCCATCTTCTGCCATATTTGGAAAATAAGACCTGTATTCTCCATTCAAGTACCTCTAACTTATTTACAGCTAGATCTGGAGACTTAATATTCATCATCACAAAGTATAAAGCCAAATGTCCTCTTTCTTCAGGAGCACCAAAGATTAACAGATTAGAATGTTTTCCACATGTCCATTTTACTGTCAAGAGAATATTAAAGAAGTTTTCCAGCTTCCGCAGCTCAGCCAGATGTCAATGGATCCCACAGTGAAGCAAAATTGGCAGAGTAGCCTTCTCATGACCCCAGCATTGTTTTATCAAGGATCAGTTTAAAAGTATAAAGGGCCATTTCTTGCTGAGATCTGTAATGTTTTTCAGCCCTTTTCCCCTGCAATTACACAAAAGTGCTGACTTTGTTGAACTACTGATACGCAGTAGTATTTCTTATGACTTCTCTCACACTGTGCTGTAATTGCTGTTTGTGTTGGCACAAGAAAAATACCACGTCTTGTTTCCACTGTACATTTCCGGACTCTGGTTTCAGTAACATCAGTGTAGGATATTGTACTGGGCATATGTTTTGTTGTGTAAACATTAACTGGTAATTTACTCTGTCAGTCTCCACAGTATGGCCTCTAATTACCAGAGGTTGAGGGGCTTCAGATGGACATTTTTTTTAGAATATTTACAGTACTTACACTGCTGCTTTTTTTTTCCTTCACTGGTATCTGTGTTCTGGAAAAACATTGCAAAGGAAAAAAACGCAACCACCTCAAAAAACACCAAATGAAACCCAACAACACAACCAAATGTATTCATTCTTGCACACTTCATTCTCTACAGGAACTAAAGACTAGGCTCCCAATTAGTTATGCGAAAGTTATGGCAATATTGGACTAGACATTACATTATAATAAATTATTAGATATATCTGTTTTCCTTCAATTTGGTTATTCCTTTTTACATCTTTTGTAACAACCAAAAAAGTATATTCTTTCCATCAGTACCTTTTTTTTTCTTAAAATTAATTCTCACTAAATAGTCCCTGAACTTGCAAACAGCTATGCACGTGCTTATTTTGATTCAAGACTCCAACAAATGTATTTACCAAATGGAAGCACTAAGGTCTTGTTGGAAAATACAGCATCTACTGCAAAGATTCAGAACCAAGGAGCAACCTCCCTTTAAGAGATCTGGAATATAAGTTTTAGTCACTCATCTACATAATTTCAAGCAAGCAGAACTTTCCATTTCAAGCTAAAATATGAGCAGAGTTCATATCTCTCTCTCATGAGAGAGAACTCTCTCATCCTACGTAGAGTTCCAGGATAAGATTAAACAGTTAATAATTACTGTTTAAATTAATTTAAACCAGAGAAGATGCAATCAAATAGGGCATCTTTTTGGACACCATAGGTAGAGTGAATCTTTATTTCAAATAAAGTTTTCACCATGATCTTCATCATACTGCAGGAAACTGAAAAAAACAAAAGGGTGACAGTTTCTCAGCTTCTGCTGTCCTGTTACAAGTGGATGAATTTTCTAATATTCATCACATTCATTACCACATCACAATACCTCCAAAAGAACCTTCCCTTCCAATACATTGGCTAATTAAGTAGTAGCATTAAGGTGGGGAGCCACAAAATGTAATCAGTTTTGCAATTTTTTTCCCCTTCTTCTGAATAAAATTAATTTTTAAAAAAAGGCAGTTGGAAATTGCTCATCCAATATATGTGCCAAGAGTAAAGCCAGAACACATCTTTTGTTTAAAAAGGCATTCAACTTAACATCTTATCTTTTGCTATAGATGTACATTATATTGTCTTGCTAAATCTACTTTTATTCTTTTTGCTTAGTTTATTCTTTAGAGGAAAATATACTACATCATATGAAAAATTGTTCCCTACTGTCGCAATTCTTAGTGAAAGCAAAGTCTTACTGTTATGAACACAGATCAGAGAAAAATCTTTCTTTCTAGAACTGTTTATTTTGTGCATTTGAAAAGACCCTGTGTTAGGCAAATCACATCATTTGCCTCTGACAGTCTGTCACCATATAGCAGTTGCACTAAGCAACAAAGGAGAAAAAAAATTAAATAAACAGGAAAACATGCAAGCTGGCAAAAATCATGGAGTATATAAAACTATCATCCATTTATCTTTAAAAATGACCAAAAAGGTTTTATTTCAGAAAGCCTGTCCGTTTCAATTTGTACTGTAAGATTTCAAAAGAAAAAAAAAGAGAAATGACAAATGAATTGACTCAGGAGACTGCTTCAGTGTTGCTTCAGCACAGCACAGAAAGAAAAGATGATTGTCATACTTTAAGTACTGCATCAGCTTTGGTTTCTGTCTTAACTGAAGAGTCATCTTTGACTTGTCCAACTTATGCAAATGGTCACTCGTTTTCATACAAAGAACCATCCAACACATCCTTTTAGAGTGAGTTCAGGAACTTCAGTCAGTCTGGTTGTAGTATCTCCAGATTTTCTGCCACTTAATCTACCTTAGGAAACACCTTGAGAGCTTGTTCAAAGCTGCCTGACGTATCTCAGCAATGGGAAGTAACTCCCCCTCCTTCACTGTTTGCTGGATGATAACAAAGTTGGTTCTGAGGAACCATAAATATGCAAGAGTGGCCAGAGGTTTAGTTCCACCCCCTCAGCACAGCTGTCTGTAGAGCTGCCCGCAAAGGAAGGAAGCATTATCCTGTAAACACTGTGCTTCCCTACTAGAGACACTCGGATTTCTGATTTCTGAGGACTCTTCCTGCCACAGCAAACTCCTCTGACCCTTTCTTGGGGCTGAAAGTCAGGTTCTGCGCAACAACCTCTTTTATTTAGGCAGAAACTAGAACAGACACCATTTGACAAATAATGAAAGGTAATGAAAAGAAACATTTCCAAGCAGGAAGCACTGTAGTGATTCTGTCCTTATTTCATATTTCTGCTCAACTTGAAGGAAAACTACTTCAGGGTAAAAAGGGAGGGGGAGTCTTTTCCATCAAGTAGAAAAATACATGTTTAAAAGCCATTTATCTTCTCCTACCTGATGTATACAGAGTTACAGCCTGATTAAAGCACATTATGATTATGGGGAGAATTTCTAGAAACAAGTCAAGCAACAATTACAGAAATAATTTATTTTCAAAATATCATGAAAGTTGAATGAGGAATTAAATCCTGAATAAAAAGCTGCTTTTAAAGGCATGTAAAATAATTGTATCCCCACCAAACTTTGGAAATTTTTCTTTCACAACAGTGTGTAAAATTACGTTTGAAGTATTGTGTGTTAGTTTTGTCACTGCACCACATACATTCTTAGTGTGCAGCATATAATTTCAAAACCAAGAGAAAGTTAAAGGAATAAGACTGTACCACAGTCAGTCAACAAGGAGACTAGCTGTAAACAGAGAGCTCAATACACAGCTACTGGCATACTCATATGTTCTAGATTAGAAAGTCTATAAAGCTATGCATCGTAGAATCATCATCCTCAGTGTATCTTAATCACAGGACTGAACAGGTGGTCTAATGAACATAAACCTAATATTAATCTAGAATATGTTTCAGATTACTGTTTTTAAAATATAGACAATACAGAAATGTAATGTAAGCTGGCATGTCAGCTATGTCAGTGACAAAGGCTGGCCAACATTTTCCACAGTCAGATCCTATGGTAAACTACTGAGAAATCTGCCAGTCTTTTACTGATCAAGCTGCTATCCTATGTGGATGGTTCCCTGTCCTGAACTACAGTGCTCTGGAAAACCATAGCTGAAATAATCCAGCTTTACAGAACTTCCATGCACACTTAAAATTGTCAAGCTAATAAACAGTGATGGATTCCTCAAGCTGTCAACTCCCATGTCTTGAATCGAAGACATGTAATTTGGGGAGTCCCATCTTAGCTGTAGTGATGGAAGCAGTGTACAGATGTTTAAGGAAGGCCTGTAACAGTTCTGCAGTGAAATGGGATGTCAGCAGCACACTCAGAGCTGACTACAACCTCTGAAATCTCATCTCTGGAGACATGCCTGAAGAGCCACAAAGAATGGCAGCAGAAGTATGTCTTTTGTGCTGTTAATACACAGGAACTTGTGCTCCTTCGTGGCTACGTATATATGTGAGACCAATAACCTAAATGGAATCAGTATTGGAACTCAATTGTCCACTGTGTGCAGCTCTTGCCACAGCACCTGGCACCGCTTTGGCCTGGGGTAGGTAGGGCTCCACCAAACAATTTCTGGCAGGGTCTGGGAACTAGAACCATTTATAGATCATTCATAGTTGCCCATCTGGAAGGGCTAACCTTGTTCTGGAGGGTGAGGATTTGATTTTATGACTGCAAGCTTTTCATCTCAATTGGCCTTACTGCCAGAGAGGCCAGGAGACCTTGAGACTGGAAACACGTTAAAGGAGTGATAAAGCAACTATAGGAGTGCAAAGCCCATTCAGATGTGCAGTCTGATATCTAAAATTAATGTGACAGCTCATACATAAATTGATGAAGAAATGCACATTGTGGGAGGGGTACCGGGATGGGAGAATGTGACAGGCTTGCAAGGATGAAGCAGTTCTGAGATGAGCTAGTTGTGTAGGACACTTATCTGTGGAAATCTCATTTCATTTATTGTGAAAGTTGAAAGGTGTGAGAAAGACAAGGAAGACATCATAAAACCAAAATGGACAGGTAACAGCTGTGGAGAACTAGCTTATCTTCTGTGAATGAGAGACTGCCTATGTGATACTGCATGAGGCACAAAAAACAACCTTCAGGCCAATGAAAACTTAATTTTCCAGAAACTTTCAATTTTTGAGCCTCTGATTTTCAGGAATTGAATCAAAAACTGCTGCAAAATAACAGTTATCAGTTCAGTTCCTGATTGCTACAGGTAGTCATCTCATCAAACCTGCAGCCAGCCATGTAGTCTTGTGTAAAAAAAAAAAAAACACAAAACTCAAAATACTGCCTTTTCTATGCATGAAATCCAGTTGAGGCACAATAGAAATATGCCTGTGGATTCTGATCACCAGTGTGCCTTCACCATATTTTTATGCATGCTACAAATCAGTGACTTCAGTTTTCTAGTGCTGTATTTTCACAACTCCTAAAAGTACTAAATATTTATTTTAAATTTGGCTTAGTATTTTGAAAACTATTTTATACTAATTTGTTCTATAAACACCTGAAAACCTTTTTTAAAAAGCCTTCTTACATTTCCAGCATTTGGAAGCAATTTGTTTCTAGTCCAAAAAAATGAATGTCTGTCTCTAACAGAAAGAGCTGGATTACTGCCCAGTCCACTTCAGAACTGGATGATGCTGACTCTTGGCCATTTAAATAGTCATGTTAAACAAGACACAGTTGGGATGATAAAAGGAGGTCTGTAAAAAGACTATTGCTCTGGCCATTTGGACTTACAGCTATCAACCAATGACCAGAAAAATAGCAAAATAGGGAAAAAATCAAGATAAGTGCCAGCGAAAACACTAAGTGAAGTAGGAGCGTGGTATCTGTTCACATTATTCTCCTGTCTTTCCAGGGAGCTGCCTGCAGGATATTTACTCTGCTTAAGCACTGATGGATGCAAAGAATGGCAAAAGGCTGCTACAAAGGAGAACAAAGGAGAGGGGACGTAGACACCAACAGACTGTATGGAGTGTTAGCCTCAAATGCACCTATAATCTGCTGGGTTTGTATCGACATTATATTCCATGCTGTTTTGTGTGAGCCCTGTTTGCAAGCACAACTTTGTAACCTTCTTATTAGCTGGCAAAAGCCAGGATCCTACAAGGAAGAAGCAGGGGCAGTAAAGTGGGATTACAACCCTGGATTTCAGGAGAGCTAACTTTGACCTTTGCAAGGATGTAATTGGAGGAATCCCATGGGTTAGGGCTCTGGAAGAGAGGGAAGCCCAAGAAAGCTGGTTAACATTTGAGCACCACTCCCTCCAGCCTCAAGACTGGTGCATCCTTGAGTGCAAGAAATCAGTCAGAGGAGGCAGGAGACCTGCATGGATAAGCAAGGAGTTTCTGGAAGAAGTCAAATGGAAGAAAGTTTACAGTATGTGGAAAAAGCGACTGGTCACTTGGGAAGAATATAGGAACATTGTCAGAGTATGCAGGGATGCAACGAGTAAGGCTAAGGCCCTCCTGGAATTAAATCTTGTCGAGGATGTAAAAGACAACGAGAAGAGCTTCTTCAAATACAGCAGTTGGAAAAGGGAGACTAGGGAAAATGTGGACCTGCTGCTGAACGACGGTGGTGCCCTGGTGACAAAGGACACAGAGAGAGTGGAGACACTGAATGCTGCCTTTGCTTCAGTCTTCACTGCTAAGGCTGGCCCACAGGAATCCCAGTCCCTGGAGGCAAGAGAGAAAGGCTGAAGGAAGGCTGTCCTTGGGTAAAGGAGGATTAGGTTAGAGACCATATGGGCAAACTGGGCACGCACAAATCTATGGGCCTTGACGGCACGCATCCAGAAGTGCTGAGGGAGCTGGCTGATGTTATTGCTAAGCCACTCTCAATCATCTTTGAAAGGTCATAGAGAACAGGAGACGTGCCTGAGGACTGGAGAAAAGCCAATGTCACCCCAGTCTTCAAAAGGGATAAGGAACACGCAGGAAACTACAGGCCATTCAGCCTCACCTCCACCCCTGGAAAGGTGATGGAACAGCTCATTTTGGAGGTTGTCTCTAAACATGTGGAGGAAGAGGTTATCAGGCGTGGTCAGCATGGACTCAGCAAGAAGAAATCAGGCTTGACCAATCTGATAGTTTTCTATGATGGCCTGACTGACTGGGTAGATGAAGGGAGAGCAGTGGATGCTGTCTGCCTCGACTTCAGCAAGGCTGTTGACCCTGTATCCCATAACATCCTCCTAGGGAAGCTCAGGACTTGTGGGTTAGATGAGGAGATAGTGAGGTGGATGGATAACAGAGCTTAGAGGGTTGTGATCAGTCATGTAGAGTCTAGTTGGATGCCTGTAGCTATCAGTGTTCCCTAGGGGACAGTACTTGTTCAAAATCTTTATCAGTGCCCTGGATGAAGGGACAGAGTGTACCCTCATCAAATTTGCTGGTGATACAAAACTAGGAGGAGTGGCTGACACACCAGAAGGCTGTGCTGCCATTCAGCGAGACCTGGACAGGCTGGGGAGTTGGGTGGAGAGGAACCCAATTAAGTTCAACAAGGGAAAGTGTAGAGTCCTGCATCACAAAAGGAATGGCCCATGCACCAGTACAGGTTAGGAGCTGACCTTCTGCAAAGCAGCTCTGCAGAGAAGGGCCTCGGAGCCCTGGTGGATAACAAGTTAACCATGAGCCAGCATTTGCCCTTGTGGTCAAGACGGCCAATAGTGTCCTGGGATGCATCAAGAAAAATGTGACCATCAGGTTGAGGGAAGTTCTCCCTCTCTACTCTGCCCTAGCGAGGCCACACCTGGAGTCATGTATCCAGTTCTGGGCTCCCCAATTCAAGGGAGACAGGGAACTACTGGATAGAGTCCAGTGGAGGGGTACAAAGATGATCAGGGGACTGCAGCATCTCTCTTACAAGAAAAGGCTGAGGGAACTGGGCCTGTTTAGCCTGGAGAAGACTGAGAAGGGTCAGTTATCAAAGTTTACAAATATCAGGTGTTATCAAAGTTTACAAATATCTAAAGGAAAAGTGTCAAGAGGATAGGGCCAGACTCTTTTCAGGGGTGCCCAGCAACAGGACAAGGAACAAACTGGAACACAGGAAGTTCCATCTGAACATGAGGGAAAACTTCCTTACTTTCACATTGACTGAGCTCTAGAACAGGCTGCCCACAGAGGTTGTGGAGTCTCCTTCTCTGAGGATAATAAAAACCCATCTGGATGCTGTAGATGAAACTACTTTAGCAGACAGCTTGGACTAGTTGATATCCAAACGTCCCTTCCAATTCCTACCATTCTGCGATTCTGTGAAAAGGTGAAATAAGACAGAATTGTCTTCTTGTAGTCTACTAATTCCTTTCCCTTTTACAAACTGTAGTTACAGATACAACAACTAAAGAATGATGGAGCAGAATCAGATGAAGACTGAAGAATCATTTAAAATAAATTCTCTGTTTCTTTTTGCATGGGAATAAGTGCATTCACAAGAGGAGAAAGATGCACAGTAATGAAAGCAACACTAGAATCCCTTTTAGATACTTGTCAATCAAATCAACATGGCCTTAATGCTTCTAAAAGTAATGAATCAGAAAATGATCCATGAAGCTGAAACTGGAATGCATCACAAACACTGAGGAATGAAACATGCAACTGAATGCCACATTCAGGATGGGAAACTCAGAAATTAAAACACTTCAGATGTGATTGGGAAAGCTACAATAAAACAGCATCCAAGAGAAAAGTAGAAGTATGCAAGGAGGATGCAAGCACAGAAAAATGAGAAAAGAGCATAGAATATTTGGGCCAAATTCTTTCTATAAATCCACCGCTTCAGTGCTGTTAGTACAGAAATTATCTTCGGCTGTAGGACAGAAGAATAAAACCAACTGAGATTTTATTTTTCTAGTTGCTGCAGTGATTTCTGCACTCACATTCCATTTAGACCTAGGGTGTTAAATCTGTATGAACCTACAGAGATATATAAAAAAAAAAGATGCACAGATTTGCATGTGAAGTTCAATGTTTAAAAATGTTCTAAAAGACAATTGAGTTTTGACTGTAAGCCAAAGGGAAGCTGTCTCTACTGCTCCAAGTAAGTCCTAGTGAGGGATTTTGGAGATAAGAATAATCTACAAGAAATGAAGGATCTCTTTGTCTGATTAGTATCCTGAAACACACTTAGACTTGAGGTTTGATGGTTCAGTAACTAGGGTTGAAAGCTTCTGAAATTCAATCATCGTATTAGAGGCAGCTAGAAGAATGTAGATTTCTAGTATTTGTTAATCATTTACAACATACAAAGTTGCATTCACAATAAAAAAACTCAAAACCCACAAAAACATACATGCAACCTATTGGTATATGCATATAATTACACCTTTGCCTCAGGAACTCTGGCTGGTATTTCAGTATACAGTAACAAATATATTTCTTTTCCTATCCTAAAAAGTTCAAAATATAAAAATCTTGAAACAAAGTCTAATTTTTAAACTTTTTTATTTTTTCTAGTAATAGTGTAACAGTTGTAAAGAGAAATTTATTTGTAAGCTATCAGGCTATCAAGTTTTTCTGAAGCAAAGGGAGAAGGGTCAAAAATTTTCAGCTCCTTGGAAATTGCATGCTATGCACCTCCTGTAAAAAGCAGCAGAAAGCAATAAAAATAGGGTTGCTACTTCTTTTGTACTGATGTGAGAAAAGTGCAAAAGTGGTATTGTCTGTTCTTTTGCTTGTTCTCTTATTTTGCTGAAATTACAGGAAACAATGTAGAACCAGTACCTACAAAAAGAAAAGAAAAAAAAAAGAAAATACTAGAAAACATCCCTAAGATTTTCATTATGAATGCCTGTTTTCATTTTCTTCCCATTTGTAGGTCTAATTTATTCATTTGTGCAGTATGCTTTTTCACTTAGAAAAGTAACTAGCTGAATGCTCATAGTATCAGTATCATGTGATAAAAAGGAAGTGTTCTTCTACCTTCCTAAAGCACACACCCTCATCTTAAGTTTTAGTCACAGAAACCTTGGACTCTGGTACCTTTTCACAATTCACCTCCCATTTTCCCCCTGACTTACCTAATACAGAGTCTTATTCACCACTCTTGTTATTTACTCCCTCTTTTCTTCCCTAATATCACATACTCTTTCAGCTCAAACATTTTATTTTTTTACTTTTGATCTCAAGCTTTTTCGTTTGAATGTTGTAGACCATTACACAGCGTTACACTTAGAAATTGCCCTAGCTATCCTGTTTCTCACAGTGGAAATCTAAAATACGAGGCGTTTAATTTCTGCATGTTAGAACAATTGCCCTTAACATGAGCATTATGGTATTGCAAATTACTCAGTTAAGCAGGAAAACCTGGGACACACAGGCCAATACTTCCACAATCCTGCTGATGGGTGCTTTCCAGCTTGAAGAAATTCCATTTCATAACTCCATTTGTTTCTTGCCATTTAGCCAACTTTCCACTTTTTACATGTCTCCACGCCTTAATATTAACTTCCACTGCAGAACACTGCAAATTGTTTTGTGAAAAATCAAAGCATATGATAGCCACTGTATATCCTTTGTCTTCTTTGGCAGTGAGTGCCTCAGAGAATTCCAGCAAAATATTGAAGCATGACCAGCCCTTCCTGAATCCTGTACAGCTTTTCTCAGTCATGCTGTGTTTTCTAATGTTTCCCTATCTGAACCTTGAAATTACTTTCTGGAGATCTCTGCTAAGTCTTCTGCAGTTTCCTAGCATATCGTTGTAAACAGCAGAGGAAAGTAAACTTGTGAGGTCTGATGAAACCTCTCCATTTCTGTGCATTTCTCAAAATAGGAATGTAAAAATATTAACACTTTTTCAACATCCCAAAACACGTGTATACTTCATACTGCAAGTCTTTCCTACCTTCACAACGTGCTACATAAATTCTTCAGAGTGCCAGGCTGTGCAGAGGAAAGGAAATAGAGTGTTACAGAACTCAGATAACTTGACTGGACATATATGTATTTTGATCACTTGCCCACTCATATATCTTAGTTTTTTTAATCTCAAAATTACAATTTATACCAAGCTTAAAATATTGAGTAGATTTAAGTTTGTTATGGAACACAATTTTGAGAGTTCTCAACTTTGATTTCAAAAGTAAATTTTAAGTCAAGACTTCATAAAAATAATTTTTACTTGTCTGATGCTAGCATTGATAGCATCAATTGATAGATCAATTGACAGATGCTATGTGATGATAGCATTTCATAAACTAAGAGGGATAAGCTTTATTCCTGTCTTACAGATAAAAAACTGAAGAAGAGTGATGTGCACAGTGACATGTCAAACTACGAAAAGACAAGCCAGGATGTTATGGTTTCTGCCTCCTGTACTTCATTAATTTCATACAATTCCTCCCTAATGGCTTATAAAAACACTATCCATAGTACAGTGTCCAAATTTAACTGAACGATTGTGACTACTTTGCTCTGTTAAGAATTAGTTTAGATATAAGTAATTTCATTGCTGGGCAGTGGGTGCCCTAGCACACTACTGATAATAAAACAATATCCAAGTGATATTTAATAGATCATTCAAGCAAAAATTCTGGCAGCTCATTACATACAAATTAATTTCCTTAATTACTATATAACTCCCCCAAACCAGTATTTTCGAATTTGTGTAGCAACAAGCAAATACAGCTAGACTGAATTCCTCAGCTAGAAAGTTCATATTCACCGTTACATGAGAAATTCCCAGCCCAAGTCTAGCACAATTAGTGCATTCAAAGCTTCATAGGTTTTCATGGTTGCTTATCTATATCTTCTCTGCTTTATAACAGAAGTGTCAATTTATTCTGCTACACTACAGCTTTGAATGATTGCGCTGTGCTTTGCAAAGAACTATTGTGCAATTCTTACAAATAAAGGATTTATAAGGTGTCTTTTTTTTTCTTCATACCATCTTAAACATTCCATTTTAGGTTATTAATGATTAAGACAGGAGTTTAGTCATAGATATATAAGTAAATTTATAGTCCTACCAATGATCAATAGTGAGAAATTGCTAAACTACCAATTACGAACATAATGCACAGGAGTCAATAGTAGATAAAGCTGTTAGACAGGACAGAAGATTTTAAAGCTATATTCAAGGCCTATGCATATAGTTTGTTCCCTGTTTTATAGGGAGAAAGTGAAGAAATTTAGATCTTGGTTAAACCTAGAATGTAAGGCATATAAAACGTAGTCTCAAATTTTGATTGTCCAAAATGATGACCATTTATATCAGTACATAAATAAATTTGCATACCTGAATTAATGATGCTTTGAATTAACGTTGCTTTTTTTTTTTTTTTTTTCTTTCCCTCTCTTTAAAAGTCATTGTTTTGTTAGCCAGCACGCTGTGGAGTTTTTGATTGCTGTTTCATACTTCAGGGAACCAAGAGGTTTTAGTTTTACTGTTTAATTTTTATTTCAAACATCTCCTCATTGCTCTCTTCTAATACAGCACTTTGCAACAAAGCTCAGGTAGTTTCACAATCTCTATTTTGTGGCCCTGTTCGAGCAACCATCCAAAAGATCACAGCCCAAATATGGTTTTGCATAAAGATTATGAAAGGGGAATTTCAACATAAATCCAGGATAAACCTCCTGATTTTAACTTTGTATCTCTTTAGAAATTAACTCCTAAGAAGAAATCAGGACATAAAGCTCACAAAAACTAAACCAAAGGAAAACGTGCTTATAAGTTTTTACAGCACAAAGTTCTGTAAAACTGTACTTAAAAAACTCATCCTATTGCTTCTTTTTACACCAAGAGATTACACTGTAACTGTACGTGTTTGTATTCATAACTCAGTTAAAGGCAATAAATTACCAACAGAAACCCCAGAACAATGTATGTGACTAGTACACACATATTTGCCGCCTTCCCATTTGATCTCAATTCATCATTATGAGTATATTCTTTAGGTCAGCTAGTCACAAAAATACAGGTCTAAAAACTGAAAAGGAGAATGGCAGTGAAAGTAGTCTGGCACCAGAAGAGCTGATTAAGTTCTGTCAGACACAGACATCAATTCCTCAGCCTGATTTCTGGGCTTTTTTCTTGACCCAGTACAGTTCCCAGCACAGAACTGTTAGGCCTTTGTGTACACCCAGACACCAGGAAATGCTTTCTGGATTTTCTTTGCCTCCGCAAGACAAAGAGCTCCAAGATCAAAGCACACGAGACCTGGTAACTCTCAGAGCTGCTTTGTCTCTCAGCTCAGCACCCACTCCACTACCTGCCATTCAGAGCCATCCTTAAAGCAAAAGATATTGCTAGCCCCTCCTCTGAAGACCTGTCTGTCCCGAGCAGCAGCAAGGACAAATTGCTCCATAAAGGAAGGCAAGCAAGGGGCCAAGAGTCACAGCTAGGCAGGCAGTGATGGCAACCTCACCAAAAAAGAGCCAGGAAGTCCAATCAGTGATTCCAGTTCAGGACCAGGTCTGGAAACAGCAACCAGGATCCATCACAGATCACCCAGGTCTGAGGCTAAGGCAGTGAGAATCAGAGAGGTGAGAATCAGAGAAGTAGGAGCCTGGGAGCAAGCTCAATCGCAACGCTGCTGCAGAGTAGCTCAGGTGGGGGCCAAGCTCAAGAGCTTCATGTTTAAAGCCACTGCCAAATGGAGGAGGAGGCTCCACTGAGGCTGCTGAGCAGGAAGCAACTCCTGGACAAGAGATGTCAGCAGCAAGCTGGCCTCTAACCACCCGCTGAAAGAGGTCTTGACAGCCTGTCACTACAGGCAAGCTCAACAGCCACAAACAGCCAATCCTGTATTTGAAGAAAAAGGATAAGCGAGGTATTTCCATCTGGGAGCTGGTTTTGGGTGGAAAATTTGTCTCACCTAAGACTTGATATGTAAGCTCATATGAATCATAGAGAAGGGAATTTTCAACAGTCTTTTTTCAGTCACTTAACTTAGCCTACACTTCAGGCTACCAGCCGTTGTGAACTCTATTGCTGTAAAGACAATGATCCTTGTGAATTAATAAGCCATGAACTTCAGCCTCTATGTTCATATTCCTCTCCTGGCTCTGGAACTTAAAACTTAGCTATATCAACACTGAATGTCTTTGTGTGAACCTAATCCTTACTACCTAAGTAAACTGGATGCACAAAAATATGCAAGTTGGTTAGTCTCTCCAGCATGCACCAAGAGGGCTAGAATCTATTTAGGTAAGTGATGAAGGGAAAACGTCAGTAACCAGCCATTTCTAAATGATGGTTTATTTTTTTAAAGTTTATTTAACCTTTAAAATTCAAGGCTTTTAAAGACATTAATGAAATATTATTAAATATTTTAAACCCTCTGTAAGGGGATATATTATAATGCTTGCAATGAAAACCTCTAGTCACAAATTTGGATTTTGCAGTCTGAACCTTGAAAGTTTAATTAGAGACTTTATAAATTCTGCTTCTGGTACTAAAGTGTGGATTTTATTTCAAAACTCCTGTTTTCTGAAAAAAGAAAGCAGTAATAAAAGGTCATTTAATTTGCCAAGTCATTGATCTCATTCATCTCATTGTGTCCAATAAGGTGGAAATTATTACACAAGGTGATAAAAATCCTTGCTCCCTGTAAATCATTAGAGTTTTATCCTTGTTTTCTCTAAGTTAGGGTTTAATCCCAGTAGTGTATCAGTGGTAGGGATCGGTTTATATTAATGAATTATGATAGCTATTTGAATTTGGTAAAGTTCAATGGGATTACCATGTGATTGTTTCATTCATTAAGGTACCACTGCTGGCCAAAACTCTTCTCTGCCTCTGAGCATATTCCTTCTCATGTTCGGATATGTGTTACGCAAACAGGCAAAGCTATATCTGGCAACTACACAAGCTATGCAAGAAGAGAATTCTGAATCACTTCCACTAAGAAATTTCCCCTTTCTTACCCATTCTGTACAAATTACAGGAGTCAATTGTGAAGGTAACTTAAATCTTCTCAGATCAATGGTCTACCTTACTGGGGCCTCTCCAGCACAGAAGTTTCCTGACCCATCTTTTTACCCTTCCTTGGAGGTCTGTAACATTTTCCTATAAATGTTTTACTACTTCTTTTAGTTACATTTTGTGTTTGTCACATTAGCTAGGCCACATATGTAATTTTACTCAAAATACCACAACCTCTAATTAGATTGCCACATCACGTCCCATTTCTGAATTTGTCTCTTCAGTAACTTGTATACTCTGATATTTTTGTATTAAAACATTTAATCAAGAGCCAATCACGTTTCTACTTTAAATGTTTACTGTTTTGTTCTGAAGCATCACTTCATGTTCCTCACATTTTA
The DNA here is from genome assembly GCF_000691845.1 of Merops nubicus. Classification (NCBI taxonomy): domain Eukaryota; kingdom Metazoa; phylum Chordata; class Aves; order Coraciiformes; family Meropidae; genus Merops; species Merops nubicus. The sequence continues at coordinate 64,426 of NW_008626549.1, forward strand.
ACACAGACTCTCTTCACAAAAGAAAGTGAATTTCCTTTCTCTAGGCAATGATTTCTATTTATATTTTTTACTTCAACAACTTAAAAATTACTTATCCTTTACAAGTTGGCTAATCTCTCTCCCATCTTTCACTACCTATTCTTTTGCTAAAACAACACACATAAAACTGAATACTAAAATTACAAGACTACTTCCCTGCTAATTACTTATACAGATATGGCCTGTCAGTTCTAGATGACTTTGGATCAGCCCCAAATAAAAGAAAATATTCTGGGAAGTATAATCCTGAATGGAACAATGTGATCTGAATAAAAAATCACTTACTGAATCACCAGCACCTCTTTCCACTCCTCAGAGATCTCCCATCGAAGCAATGCCTGAATTAGTGCAGAGTGATTTGTGGTTTTCCAGCTGTCATTCATTAATTCTTAGGAAATACAATATACAATACAACTCGGCCTGAGATTGTAGTCTGCAATGTCTTAAGAAGAGTGTATTTGTCTTGCTGAATGTTCTTTAACCTTGTTTTCAAACAATAACCGCAGCACATTATTTCTATAACCCCTCAAACACATTTCACTTCTGATGAAATATTGTGTCGGTCGCACAGACCCATAAAGGAGGAAGGGTAAAGAACTGTGCCTGTGGAGAGTCTGGTCTGTGAAATGAATGGTTGAGTTGAAGACAAGTGGGTTTACTCCAGTACTTCGCCATTCAAGCATCATTGGCAGAGAGGAAAGCACAGACATGCCTGACAGCAGGGGCTAGAAGTGACCTGGGTACTCTGATCCACTGGTTTGGGCACTACCATCAGGCTGACCTGTAAAAGTTGTCCTCTTTCAGAAGGAGTATTACTTAGCTAAATTCACTGCTATCTGCCTCGTTTAGTTGACCGGAGACACGAGAGGATGTTGTGATGTGCAAGCCCTATTTGAGGATCCAAGAGCCTGGAGACCTACCTTCAGAGCAAGCCAAGGAGCTGCTTGCACAAAGCCAGTCAGAGAGACTGTGTAATGCCTGCTTCATCAAGGACTTTTGGCAAAGTCTGTGACAAGTTTAGCTCAGCCAAAAACACTGCACCTTTCGACATGCACTGTAGCAGAACATGAGTAAAGTTTTCTGGTGGGTCTCAGGCACCTCTAGCTTCCCATAAATCTGAGAAGGCTGTAATATGGATTTTTTTTGTCAGGTCTATTTCTCTCTTGAATTTACATGTTAATTAGCCTGACCTGCACATTAGGTACCTAAGAGCTTTTTTCCCCTCAAACTCTTACACAGTTGATTTAAGAAATAAATAAAAAGATAGGATCAGGAGGTAAACCTGAAACAAGAATCAATTACAACAAATGCTGGGGTTAACAAAGCATAGCCATCGTTCAGTGTTTAGTAGGCACCATGACAGCAGTTATTTTAAGGAAGGATTTGAAAAACAATGCTTCAAGTATTTTTATATCGAGCTCCTCCCATGCTCAGGGGTTTTCATGCTTTTAGCTGTTACATCTGCAACTGAAGCTAACTGTGAAATTAACAATTTATTTATCCCAATGGTACATAAACACACATTTGCAACACTAGAAGTCAGTAAAGGTCAAAAGAAACACTGTGAGTAGAAGTTAGAACCTTTTTTACCAGATTTTGTCATTCACACTGAGATTCCCATATTGAAACATTTCCCTGTTCCTTCTTGTTGCTTATGTAACTAATACTGTAAACACACTGCTTTTACTTCTAAACAACATAATATGAACACTGCCAAAATAATAAGTCAGGACAAGTGAAAGCTGACCTTAAAAATGGCTGCCTGAATTGCAAGGAAGCAGAAGGTGCCATTGAGTATAAAACAGAACAATAAGGCCTACAATTTGTAAATAGCTTTTGATTCAGTAACATTTAATAAAAATAGTTCTCCTTAGGGTTGCATATACACATTAAGATATTTTTCAAGATTACATCTTTACAAAAAAACTACATTTGAACTTGCAGTCTGTTTCTTGCATTGTGTCCTATTCTTAAAAACACACAAACACAAAGGTAAAAATATCCCTTATTGAGTTTAACTATTTATTTAGCCACAGATTTGAAAGATTTAAAAATATACAAAGTTGTTATTAATCCTACTTAGAAGGTGTAATTGATTTTTTAACGAGCACACTGAAAGGATGGTAATAGCAATAAAATTATTTAGACCAGTCTATGTACATAATGACCAAAAATTTAATTTATCCATCTGAAATCAATTATGCATTAATCTGTTTTATATTTAGACACCTCTATAAAACAGAAATTTTAATTTAGTGAAAAATGAACATAAACATGTGGAATGTGAGACATCAGGAAAAAAAATTATTTTATCTCCCCCATTCACCCAAAATCAGTGGAATACAATAATCACCACTGTTTCTTAGTGATTTAGTATGGAATTGAAGGTTATAAATAGATAAGAACATTAAGTTTTTTGCAAAAGCAACAGCAGTAATACCTGTAGACGATCCAATGTGTGTGCAATACTTTCCGCAAGCTTAGTGATTGCCTCTATCCTTTTCTAGTAACTTCTTTAATGCTGGAATTTTCTTTAAATTGTGCATTTGAATTAAGCTAAGACTACTATTATCATATCTACAAAATGAGAACTTGAGTTACCTGTATGGCAGTAAGGATATTGGCTAATGCCTGGCCATAAGTGTCATGACAGTGAACAGCAAGAGCACTCAGAGGAATTTCTTTCATAACAGCTTCCAACATTCTTTTCATACTTCCAGGAGTCCCCACACCAATCGTGTCCCCCAGGGAGATTTCGTAACAGCCCATACTGTACAGTCGCTTAGATACCTGATTAGAAACAGAGAAATATGAAAAGGTCAAGATGAAAGAATATAAAATAGGGTCAAGAACACATATTAAAGAGGACACATTTCTGTACAGGTTTCAGGTTTTGACCTACCAAAGTGGACCTATGTACCAGAAATCCTCTACTCATTCTCAAAAATTGTCACCCAGGAAGAACATCCCATAGATCCTATTATTTTAAATTTATGGTTCTGCTTCTGTACATGGAATAGCAACCAAGCCAAATCCATCAAAAACTTGCTTTTTGATTCTCCCACAGAATCCAAATAAGCAAGATTTTACACTATGAATTAAGTGTCTGTCAAGCCCTTTCCCAACATCTTCCTCTCTCTGGGGATTTCCCAGCTGTTTGGTTTTCAGCTTACAAGCTGTTCAGGGTAAAGACCTGCCCTTTTGTTTGCCTATTATATGGAGCCAAGCACATGGTTGAACTATGACAATAAATAATTAATAAGAAGCCCAATCTTGCTTTCCATTGGCACTGAAAACAGAAACGAAAATTCAGGTTTTAACATGTAGTTAACATTAATTTTGCTGGCTTTTCATTAAAACAAACATTGAAACATTAACAAAGCAAAACTGTAACTTAATTTTCTAGTCTTTTAAGTTTAGATTTTTTTCTTAATATCAAACAAAAACCTATACAAATAGTTCTTACCTATATAAGTAGATCCCTAAATGTTTCTGCAATTACATCTTTGAGTTCTTTGCATGAGTAAGAGCTTTGAGGTCTGACTCCATGTCTGAATCTCAGAGGTACAAAACTACGTTTGCACAAAAAACATTGCTTATAGAAATTGAATGTAGGATTTTTCCATCTTAGCTTTGTTGACTTTATTCTGAAAGGGTTTCACCTTATTTTCAGTTGCTGAGTATATTTGCCTCCTTTAGCGCTCCCCACTGTGTATAAGAAATCCCAAAAGGCTGCTCCACTGGAATGGAATCCAAATCTGGAAATTAACTGTTTAGAAATGAAAAAATACAACCCTTTTCCAAGACATCTTCAGTTGTACTGCACTCTGCTGTTAAAGCAATTCTAGGACTTCATCAGTGGGATTGCTGTGAATATGTCTGAGGAAGCCTGACAAAGTGCTGCACCAGCAGTCTCGGAAGTGCTGGATTAATATTGCTGTTCACTTAATTCAAGGAACAGCTGAAAAAGAACTTCAAGTAGTCTGAATCGTTCTGCTTAAAGCTCGGAAGTGCTATGACTGTTTCTAAGGTAGTAAAACTTTGGGCTTTAAAGTCAAGTAGCCCCTGATTCACATCAACATAAATTCAATATGTGCCTTATGAAAGGGACATTCACCAGACTGAAAAAAGGATTCTAACTTACAGCATATTTTTATATCATCAACACATGGCAGGTGTTTTATCTGGACTACTGTTGTAAGGAAAAAAAAAAAAAAGGTCTTCTGCAGTTAGTGGTAGATTACATCTAGTTAATCCCCAAACCAGCTTTTGTTCAGGATCAGGGTAAAAAAAGCAGAATGCTTTTTTTTTCTCCTCATGTTCTTCTTCATTCCTGTTTCAAAGTTTTTCTAGATGAGCATTTTAGTGATGACAACAAATTGCTAAAAATCATGTTCCATTCATTTCTCTCCCATCATCAGTCCTTAGGTCTTTCAGCTTCTGAAAATAAAATTCTGAAAGATGGAAAAAAGGGTGAATCTCTACTAACAACCTGAGCATCACCACTGACTTCTTATGATCTAACCTTAAACTGACACTTAAAAATATATTTATATTTAATTTCAAGAAGAATGTGCATGCTTGGAAGCTGAATAGGAGTTTTTCATATCAGATTTCCTACCCTACTATAGTAGGAGGCAGTCCATTAGTTGTAGTTTTGTAAATTTTCAGTGTGGATTTTGGGGAGGAGGATGGGGGAGAAGAGAACACACTGTTTGGTCAGTGTAATCAGAATGTGATTATGAGCTTTCAGCTTTGTTGACTGAAGAGGGTTGTGTTCTGCACCACTGAGTAGTTTTACTATCCATGAATCTCAGGCTACTCCCCTTGGGAGCAATGTCTTGACACCAAGCATTGATCAAAATGGGATTTAGTGACCCAACACTGCAACCCCTTAGGCACGTGAACAATCGTATTGCTGCAAGTAATAACTAGAACTATACTCTTAAACTGCATACAAAAGGTCAGAATTGAGTTACAGATGACTTCAAGCAAATAACAGCATAAAACCATACTGCAGTCCTTGTAGTACAAGAAAGACTTTATAATAATCCAACAGCATTCAAATAAGAACAGGCACATTTTCTGTAGCCTGATCAGCCTATATGTTGGATAATACTTATATGAATTCAGTGCTCTAGGTTAAAAGGAAGATAAGGAGAGAAAAAATCAGGCAGAAAGACAAAAACAGTTGAGTATATATCTGGGAAACAATGGTTAACACAACTGGCTTCAAGGATGTTACATAGTGCTTTCAACGACTTTCAAGCCTTATTTCCTAAGGCTGAAATTCACAAATCACAGGATGATAAATGGTTAAACAGTCACTCCATTTCAAGAAAAAAAACAGTGATAAAAAAAGGACTACGCAGTTTATTTTAATATATATATTTTTTTTTAATAACCATATGAATGCACCAGGTGAATTCTAGAATCTGAAGGCATCTGAAGTTTGTACTCAGTAGATAACTGTGTATGAAAGTTTTGTATCCAGTAAGCCAGAAATGTGTGTAGTCTGGTTAATGAGCCACCGCTCCTAACTAGATTTGCTTCAGTAAAAAAAAAAAAAGAAATTGGTCACTCTCATTGACTGTAGAAGAAACAGTCTAAAACTTTCAAACACAGCTGCTGATTGCAATGCACAGTCAAGGGAGTCACACACTCCGATCCTGAGAAAGATGATGACCAGAGAGACCTCTCTGAAACTGTTTAGCAAGACAGCCAGTAATTTTGATAATTCTTACTCAGCAAAGGATGAGTGCATGTGTTTATGTGAAATCCATTAACAGCTAATCAGGTGCTTCTATATAAACACCACTGCTTGCTGAATCAGGGCCTCAATAACTCTAATGAGGCAGCTTTTATTCTTAAACACATACACAATGGGGTACAGGTAGACAAGACAAGACTGATTAGGATGAAGACAGAAAATAAAATATCTGTGCGAGTAAAAGTTTGCATGTCTGGAACATCAAGTAGCACTCCCACTGGCAAACTGGAGCTCTTCTGTGCAAGGAGAGTAGTTCAAAACAAGCAACACAAGGAAAGAAGCCTACTGGGGAACATGCTACTGCAGTAAGCAATTTACCAACAGCACAGCTGAATCTGTCATCACTGCTCTAACTAAAGCTGTGTCACTTCTAACTTTCACTTCATATTAAATCAAATTCATTTTGAAATACTGTGTACCTTCCAGTTTAGATATTTTTCTCAAAGAGTGTGAGTATAAGTGGCTGCTGTGGGGGAAATTTTATCACAAGTTCCATCTGGACTGTATACTAGCAGATGTAGGAGAACAAGACCTGCAAGCCACACAGGCAGAATACAATATATCAGAGAAATGCTGACTAGCTGTTAGTGCTACATAGACAAAACAAAAGTGGTTTGGAGATCCTGGTAGATCACCAAAAGTGATTAAGTGTAACAGAGAAGACAAGTCTTTCTCCAGTGTGTTCTGCCTTGTGTCTCTTGAATTCTCTCCACTCTTTTCTCTACTGTCCTTTTCAGGTTTGATGCCCTCTTTGCCTTCCTGCAAAATTTAACACTTGTGTTTCACTCATCTCTTTCTCTGATGGAAAAAAAAGGCTGGACGAAGATATTGTCTTTCTTCTCCTTCACTCTAAATAGCAAAAGGGGGTGGGGAGAGAAGATGAAGCTTATTCCATCATAGCAGTAAGGAAAATTAAGTTGAAGGAAGTCATGTTGGAGATGAATTTTGGTTCATACATCAATCACATGACACTTGTCAGAAGCACAATGTTGTAGCAGTGGCTCTACTAGCTGACAGCACAGTGTGCTTATGCCAGCATAAAACAGAATTGAAAGCAGATACCCTTTGCAAGAGGTGCTGGAAATCATCTTGTACAACATGGTCCACTGACATATGTGCTTGAATCTATTTCCTTAGGCATTTCCTTACCTTCTTGTTGGAGGAAATAGCACATAATACTTTTACTCATGACTGATAACAATCAAATCATACTATTTTCCTATGATTTGACTGCATATGGTTGAGTGAGGTTATGCACCCAGTTTTAGTATTAGCTATGTTTTGTGTTTGTTTCCCTTAAATTTTATCTGTTAAAGACCTTTCTAGGATTAAGTATTGAATATTACTTATAAACATTTTAAAATATATTTCTGATTCATTAGAAAGACAAGCTAGAGGTTCACTCTTACTTCTGCCACTTTAGCTGGTCTGATGCTTCCTTCATATGGGCATCCCAATGCACATGACACATAGCTACAATAAAAAGAACACAGAAAGATACTTCTGGTTTACATATGCATATCTATATCCATCTATTTTATATATTAAAAAAAAAGGTTAAATATAATTTTGGATGTTTAAGCAAGTCAATGTAGAATAAATATTTGAATGAAAAGTTAAACTTTACATCAGATAAAAATAGCAGGTTTATCAATTTTATTTTTAAATCACAGCACAAACATTTATAGCTTTATTTATGCTCAATGCATGCCACAAGTTTTAAAGGACTAACAATGCAGCCAAGTCAATACAGCTGCAGGAGACTTCAATTTTTGCATTTCCTTCTGAAGAGCTAGCTCAGGCTTCGTCTTGCGTGGCCCACACAAGCTATTCAGAGGAAGTTATTTTCTTCCTTGTGCCTGCTACCTGGATCACAGAGAGCAACATATGGACACAACCAACTTATAAGAACCCCACTATCTCATAAGACATTAGAATTGTGGTGAATAGGGTAGCTTTCCTATCTGGCATTTCTGTCCCAGAATTACAGCTCCATTGCATGCTGTAGTTTAAGTATGCCTTGGGTGAAGGAGAAACTGAGAAGCCTGACTGTGTCTCAGCAGCTACTGACTCCACAAAGCACAAAAATTGAAAGCCACAATCAAGCCTCCATTGTTCAGTCTTAATGGTGTCTTAGTGTAGAATTTGGTTTAAATTTCCTTTTTTAATGATGATTAAGAGCCACAAAATTCCAATTAAATTCCTAATTGTTTATCTTAAATTGATTAGGAATAGGATTAAATTAACCAGAAATGGTCATTTAAAATCAAAGTAAGCATAGCTGTAGAGGGATCTGCAACAGATTCAGAGGCAGACAGGGGCCCAGTTGGAGGTTTTTCAGCTGCTTAGTAGAAGAATAAAAGCCTTCATCGATCCCCCATCATTCGCTTTCCCTCAACACTGAAGGATATAATGTAAAATTATACATTGCATAATGCAAACAGGATTGAACAGATGCCAGTTTATACATAGTCAAGGTCTGTAAGGTAAAGCATGTATTGTTTCTTTGCAGTTGAAGGAGAAACTGATTGATGGAATGTGAAATTAGGACAAGTAACAGGCGAAAAAAAAAAAAGTGGAAAAAAGTCAACATGTGAATGCATAGAACATATTCTATCCCTTATATGAAGGTACTGTGTTGGCACATTGGAAGTAACAGTAAGAATGATGCAAACCTTGAACCTAAAAATAACTTGATTAGCCCTGACAAAGAAACAGAAATTAATTTTGTTTCCACAGAAGTGGTTGGGTCCATTACATCCTGCTCATAATTTTAGTCTAGATGCCTACTAGGCATGATCTCAATTATCTGTACGTCATTATGAAAACCAGGTTTTTGAAACCTGGCCACAGATTTCATTAAATCTGAATTTAGCCCGAATTTAGATGTCACTGTTTAAGTTTCAAAATTCTAAAATTTTCTTATCTACATTAAAGATAAAAAAAACAGTTAAATTTTATTGTTAACAGTTAAACAGTGCCCTGCTTATTAGTGACACATATCCCAAAAACAATTCAGGATAATTTATTTTTTTTTTATGCACAGGCAATTTTTCAAATGAAACTAGAAATTTCAGACCAATAGGACTGCTTTTCACATAACACTACAGTGCACAGAGCTAGTAAATACACAGACTTCTACTGAAATTATTTTTCAACATCAGCCATAGGACTTACTAGTAAGCAAGAAACAAGAAGTAAGCAAGAACAGTACTAAATACAAAGTAAATGCAAAACATGCAGTACATATGTGCATGTTGCCTTTAATTATATATATCTTTACATGCTCCTAACGGCTTCATATGTTAGATCAAGAAGACGTGCATTTGGTACTGATAATGTGGCATGAATGACATCTGGAATGGAGTAGGGCAAACAAAAGTAAAAGCAGGCTGAAAGGTATCTAGGGAACAAGGGAATACTCCCTGTGGTTCACACCAGCCAGCAGAAACACGCCTGAGCTCACATAATTCATCTGGGCTTGCTGGGGTATGAAGGTATGTAGTGACCTGAGGAATCTGCCTACTATAATGTACAAATCTGTTTGAGATTATGAACTCTGCATGCTTATGCCATTGTGACTAGACTGACATTTATATCTATCATATTTTCCTTGTTTAAATCTATCAAGGCATCTGATATTCTACATTAAACCAGAGAAAATAGGGATTACTGAAAGAATCTGGCAGGTAAAGAACTTCCTACTAGAGAAAGAATAAAGTCCTGTGGAGAATGAAAGAACTGCTTTTCAGCAGAGTTCATCAAGGATGAGCTTCTCAAAATTTTATCTAATATTTTCATCTAATGCATTGGCATAAAAAATTGGAGATGTGGTGATAACAAATTTCTTGGTACTGTCATTACAGAAAAAAAGCATTAGGATTCCATGGAGAAAGGACAGGAGCACTAGAAATGGGACTCAGTTAATTGCAATGACAAGGAAAGTGAAATGCTTAAAATAAGGCTGTAAAAGAGTAAAATGCACCCCAAACATTTATCAAGATAAACATTTTTAATAGAGGACATAAAATATTAAATCCATTTGACAAGGTCTTGCTATATTCTTACTGGAAATAAGAGATACAATTTGAGTCATTTGCAGAAAAAGTAATGCAGGCTGTAACAGATGCTGGCAAGGGCTGAGTACAGCTAGCAGGGGTACAGAGAGCCTAGCACTTGAAAGGAGAAAATTAGAAGAAAATTATCAAGACAGAGCCACAGAAAGCAATAAAAGACACAAGTTTGAAGAAGAGTCTGGTCAACTGCAGCAAACGCTACTGACAAGTCAAGAAGAATGAGAAGAGACTACTGTTTCTGAGATGTTGTCATCGGGGAGTTTGGTGAGAGCTGTTGCAGTTGCAAGCAAGGAACAGAAGCCAAAGTGTAGGAGTTATAGGAAGGAATCACAGAAGAGGGTCTCCAGATAGTAATTATAAACAGCGCCTTCAATGAGCATAGGAATGAAGAAGAGATAGGCGATGAGATATGATATGAATAACCAAGTAGGGTCAAAGGTACAATTTTTAAGAGGCAAATGCTTGCTTATATTACAGTGGAAAAGAGCCAGAGGACAGTGAGAGGTTAAGAAAGAGAATAAGGGAGGGGAGAAATAAGAGGGAGAACAGAACATGGGGTCATCGGGGCAAGTGGAAGTGGTACAGATGGAAAATAGACAAGAAACTCCTGCTGCTCTGACAGTGGAGGAGAAGAATTAGGGGAGGAGAGGGAGAAAAGAGTGACAGAACGAAGAGCATACTGTATCTGTTTTTCCTTAGGAGAAAAAACCAAGATCCTATGTGAAGAAAAAGCAGCAGATGGAAAAAGAGAGAAGAGTTTGAGCAGTGAGTTACAGAGGCAACTGGGATTTAATTTTGGGATTCAATTAAGTTGGAGAATACAGCTGTTTTCTAAAAAGATGGCGGGACTGAGAGAAAAAAAGGCTTTGTAACGAAAAAGACTGTCTTGGTCTCAAGATATTCACTAGAGACACTCCACACTATGAGAGCAGAAGCAAATATCTGGGAGTTCACAAAGCTGACTGCAATGGAAGTGTTTAATTCTTACATGCTTAAATCTTTGCTGAATCAAGGCCGGACATTTTCGTAGCTTAACTACATTTAGCAAGCAATCAAGAAAAGAGCCCATGCAAACAGAGGTGAAAAGAAGGGCCTGCAGTGTGAAGGTGTCTATACAGCTGCTTTAGGAACACATGGGTAAATGCTGTTGGGCTCACTCAGGTTCTGCGAAAGCAGAATTCCTCCCTTTAACAAAAACTGATACAAAGGAGTTCTCTGCTTGTTTCACCTGGCAGAACTGACACAGTCTCTTGCATGTTCTGCAGATTTCACTGCAGGTGAGTATCATTTGGTGTTCTCATAAATTGTTTTCTCTGCATATAAAAACATTTTAAAAAATAAACCCCAACAACTTTACTGCGTAATATTTTGGACAAAAATGCTGAACAGCCTCTCGGGATGGGGAGGGAGAAGGAAGGGGAAGAGAGTTTTTTTTCAATTACTTCCAGTAAGCCAAAACCAAATTACAGTGTTCCACAAACAGTATAGGCAGTAAAAGGTCCCCACGATCAAGGTCATTAGGAGTGGTGATAATCACCACACCAGCCCAATGACTGTGAAGTGCAGGACATAAAACCACAAACAGGGTAAATGAGCAAACTTTTCATAACCAAAGTGTGTTAAAAGGAAAATGAATCCAAGCAGAAACTGAACTCCATGTTGTAATCAGCCCTTTGTCAGTTTGTTTCAGCAAGAGTTGCAGAGCCAGATCCGCAGCTGCTACCACAGCTGGAAGCATGAAGCCTCCTGAGAAGCCAGTTGCAGACTCAGATGCTGCTGTTTCCTGTTTATTATTATAGTGTAAGTTCGCATATAATTTACCATGTTCACTGCAGATGTATTTATTTTTATTGGATGTTCGTGCTAAAATGTGTATGCCTATCATTTGGTAAATTCATAATATTAAGGTTGCTATGTTCTCTCTCTTTGCAAAGGAAACCATTTGTTAAAAACAGGCAATCTTTACTGCAAGGAGAGGGGAAATACAGAGAAGAGAAGCAGGATAGGAGATTCTTCCAGAAACAGAATCTCCAAGCCAAGCCCAAAATGTGTAAATAAAGCCAGGATTTTTTTTCCACATTTGACTTTTAAAAGAAGAGAAACAACCTCTCCAGTTGCAAGTAACACATATGCTATTCAAAGTGAATCCTACAGTAATAATACTTGTTACTATTTTGAGAATGTCCAGAAAACAACATTAAATTGTGACCTGTGTTCTAGAAAATAACTACTCTAAAAATGGAACAAAACTGCTACTATAGTGAAGGGCCACAGAACCACTAAACTGTCAATAACTCTATCAATTATATATAGATCAATCAGTAACTTACTACCAGACACATTGTATTGTTACTTTACAGTTTCCTACTAACATTTCAAGGCTGATTTTATGCCATCCTTTAAGAAGTAGCAGGGATCATTTTTACTTCCACAGCTCTCCTGACCTACTAATAATATTTTATATCTACACACACACACACACACAAAAAAAGGGCCGAAGTTGGCATGAAGTTAATCCTAAGGAAAATCCCTCCTCTTACATAATGCAATCATCTAGTACAATGGCTCCTATATCCTTTTCTTAACCTGTCCCCAGTAGAGAAATACACCAAGTGCCCACACCCCAGCAATCCCCAGCTTCTCAAACTTCTCCAAGGGTCTGTGACCAGCTGGCTTAATACTTTGTAACCCCATAGATCTGTTAGATCTGTTTACCATTCACATACTAGAATGTGTTGCTTCCAAGTCTATTAAACGCTCATCTACATTTTGTTTCTCCCATAGCCTCAAATACCGGCTCATCTATAGTGAAGGAGTTAATTTGGTTTTGCCGTCTAAAGAGGTGATAATGGTATAAATCAGCCTTTTAACAATGTAATTGTGGCTATGCTAAACTACACAGTGTAGTCTAAAATCAGGGGTTTAAAGCAATGTGAGAAAATATGTGCACTCCAGCCCTAAGTACTGCGGAGCACCAGAAAACATGAGTTCAAAGTTTCTGTTTGCATTCGTAAAACATACACAGCTTTAAACTATATTGATTTGTGCAAAACTGAATTGTTAGAGTTTATCACACAGTACTTCTAATTAGGGGTATAAAATATTGTAAGGCCATTCAAATGAGTTAAGGTATTGGGTAATAAAAGAAAAAAAGTATCATTATTTAACTGAATTATGAAGATCTGATTGTCTTCATAATCAGAAGTTTCAGATAATCAGGATGTTTCTCTATAAACAGATCAGACTTCGTTATTAGTTTCCAGAATTACTTGTTATAAAGTACATTAAAATAAAAAACTGATGTGTTCTTCCACATTTTTTTTCCAAATAAATCTAAATATCACTAGCACAAGATAAAGATAATTAAAAGGAATTCTTTCACTTTAAGTTTCCACTCTTTTGTGTCTTACCTCGTGTATTAGCATCAAACAATAATTATTTCCTGCAATCAACATGGAATTATACACGTTGAAAGCTGCAACTTTTATTATAATGGCATATAAAAGGTAATAACAATAATTTTGCATATAAACATGTGTTTGGTATTTATTTGTCATAGCAAAGATTACTACTGTATTTCAAGTATATCAGCCAGCATATGAATTCTATGCAACCACAGAGGTAAGCCAAATATTGACTGATACATTTCAATATGCTTTTATGTATTGTGAACTTCACCTTATTGCTCATTCTTATAAAACACAGGACTATAAACAAAGGAATTACATATGCCAGTTTAGAACTAATATGTGATAACATGTACTTTAATTTATGAAGCAGCAGACTTGCAAGGAAATGCTTCTAGAGTTATTTTACAGCAAACATTTGCATCTGTTTTTCTAGCACTGAACCTCTAAGCATTTGCACACGCATTCACATTTGCACGTGCAAATAGTCCAACTGGCCTGAAAAGGGCTATTCAAACGAAAATTTTTCAAGGCTAGGACATAAATACAGCTTTTAATTGCCAGTTATGGAGAAGTATTTTTTTTTTTTAGTAAAGAGGAAAAAAAATTATAACCTTTCAGCTAGTATATTCTCAGATATTTTTTATTTGGATTAAGACAACCCAATACAGAATGCAATATATCAGAGGGAGCTAGTCTGACTTTATCTCGCTGTCACAGGACACAAAGTAAGCAGAAAAGTATCATTTGTGGAAAAGCAGGGAACACAAGTCCTTAATTCCTTACTCTTCTATTGTATTAATTCAAATATACTTCTGTGGCTTTTTAAATTTTGGAATCCATTAACTTGGAAGAATCTAGCTTAATCAGAATTTATTTAACATTTTCTTCATATGTCCATTAAAAATACATTTAAATTAAAACACAGTCCAAGTCACTACTTGCAATTACCATCTGCCACTTAGACTAAGACTCTTAGGCTTCATTTTTAATCACTGAAAAAGCTGTGATATTTTTAATAGTACCTGAATTTATGCATTAAAAGATGCAATCCTGAAACCAGCATTATTTTCTGTCTTTTCACATGCAAAATGTGCATAGTAGTAATTAGCTGACCACACAATTTATAACTGATTTGGCTCAGTGTCTTCACAGAATGTGTCCCAGATGTTATTGTAAAGTTTTTATGCACGTACAAAAAAATAAAAATAAAAAACCCTTTATGACACTAATAAATAGTCTAACTTCTAAGACCATACACAAGATTTCAATTTTTCATAAACATTTGAACTAATTTAGTAAACATTTAGAAAACTTTATACTGTGCTATAGATTTTAAATGTGACAGCTGACAACATAAATTTTCTGGATGATGATGGAGTCAATGTTAGTGCAGCTGTAGCAACAGTAAGATACGCAAAAGCTTAAAGTTTAGTTTCAACTCTTTGAGTGTATTTTTCATAAGATTCAAGGATTGTCCATGACTTATGCTCACTACATAAATTCTAAATTGCCAGTAAAAATAGGAAATAAAATTTGAACCCCTTAAAATTATTTTTGGAAGTATTTTTCAACTGCACAAATAAGGAGTTAAGGCAAGGCACTAAATTATCCATTTCCCTCAAATAAATAACACTTTAAACAATAATAGTGCTTTAGAAAGGAAACAACCTCTGTACTGAAACTAATATAAATACAATTTATGCATATTAATATTTTTATTACCTAAGTAATTCAAGCAAAATATTTAGCCTACAAAATTTATTTTAGAAGCCAAAATGTGTAGTCCTGGGAGCTTGCTTGAGCAAAGGCTGCAGGTTTTGGCCGTGGTTCTTTAGAAGTAGCTATTTTCTGAAAGGGTGATCAAAACATTGCTTCTCAGTGCACAGAGTGCACATCTTTGTCTATATATATAATCCATAGCTTCATTTTCTATTAGCCTCTAGCACAAAGCCTGTTAATACATCTATTACACCTATTGTAATTTATATAAATTAGACAGTGCTAATCCTTAGCCTATGCACAGGTAGGATGGGATTCATCTGCTCTAACTTCTGATATCAAAGACACTCATCTACAGCCCATACCTTAGATAGGCCACCACAGGATGACAAGCAAGCACCCAAGCTCCATTGTAGCCAAAAGGATGGATCATGCAAAGAGTGGTTCATCCTCTCCTAAGGCAGGCACTTTAAAAAGCACATATGATAAATCTAGGAAATAGCCTGAAGGCTGCCTATTTCCCTCTAGAAACCACAAACAGATTTTGGATAACAAGCTCAGACTTGTGTGGTCATGTTCAGGTTTCCCTCATGTTACAACAGTTGTAACAATAGATAATTATTTTCAGTAAATAGAAGCCACACAAGAAAACAAAATCTGAACCTAACCTTCTCCTTGAAATTAAATAAGAACCAGTCACATCATAAGCACTAATTCTAAATACTGTCAACAGATGAATTATGTAACATGCCATCCTCGTTTCCAAAATGCTGGGTTTGAAGTCTTTCAATGGAAACTCCCAAATTTCAATATCTGAAACTGTTAGTTTCTGCCCCAGGTTGACTTCTCTATGTGATACTTAGAGGTCAGGAAATAAAGCATAAAGAACAACTTGCCTCAAAGCCTTGACTGTCTCAGCAGTTAAGAGAATTCTGCATAGAATTGCGATACAAAAATACTATTTATTTTCTCTCTCACTAGAAGTGGCTTCTTTATGGGTATTTTTTTAATTTTTTAACTAATTAAAAGTTTTAAGTACGCTTTCTAGAGCTTTGTTCAACTGCTAAGAGATCTATCATTTCTTTGTTCTTCTGAATTTTGCATTTTTATGTTCATGTTCCTGCTATTATTTTTATGGTCTTCAGAATTCTACTCAACAACAGACAGTACATGGGAGCTTCAGAGAAAGTACTGAGGTAGGCGGGCACTAAACAATCCTTTTTTATTACTATTTCTGAGCAATCATTCTGTCTCAATGCTTTCAGTGCTTCCTCTAACTCTGCAACCCATGAGATGTGCATCTGAATGACTACGAGCATGTAGGAATAAGAGTCAGTGTATCACACGTTTGGTAATTATTCTCCTAAAACATATTTGTCTAGAGTCTGATCCATAGCAGCATTTTATTTCTCATTACTTACTGTTTTGGCTCCTCAAAAATCTCCCTGGGAGGGATTACTTTTAAGTGCACTCAATACACAAATTTTTAATGTTTAACCGCTTAACTGTGTTAACCAGTTGTCTTTTCTCCTCTAACTTATTAGCATCCTCAAAACTTTTAGTATTTTCATATACTGAAACCCATGTTCAATGGATGGTTTAGATACTCAGAAGTATTACCTCAGCTAGGTTTTTTTTCTTACAAAATAAGGCTCCACATTCTGCAATTTAGATCTCAGCAGATTTTTAGCAGATCAGCTACTTTGAGCTATATTAGATCCCTCTGGACAAATACCAGGCAGTTCTCTCCTAAAATTTTTTATTTTGTAGTGGTGTAATGTTAACCCACCATCTTATCTCCTGATGTCTCAAACTCTTAATATGCACTGGATAAATTAGTTCCCAAGCTAATATCCTGTGATGAAGATAGCTGTGACATGAATGTAAATATAGTTCTCTGCAATGAATGAATCCTCTCTAACTGGATTCTTTACTCAGCTATAGTCCCACATGATTCTGTCAATGGCTTCCTACTTCTGAATGATTTACTTTTCCTAGACGGGTAAGCCTGCGGAAGAAAGCTGTAGCTGGAGTAAACTTCCATCATTTTCATTCACGACTTTGAATCTGTTCACTTTGTAGCATATCTGATATTAAGTAGTCCACTGTTAAAGCACTTTGTAACATGGCACAGCAGGCTGCCACCTTCTTAAACACCTGAAAACCAGTGCACAGAAAATAACATTTTAAACTTCAGCATCAATCGAGAGTACACCATGGGGGCTTCTTCACCTGCAGATTACATCTTCTTGACCAGCTGCAAGCATTTGTTGACACCTATAGTTACCCAGGCACATATACAATGCACAAGCTTTGAGAACTCCCTCAATGGTTGGTTGTCACTGTTACGCGCCATTTGGTTGAATTTTGTTAGTGAAATACAGGAATATGAAACTGGAAATATTACTTGACATGCCATGGCATCTTAGAGAACCAGAAAACAAGAGTTTAGTGTAAAACTGTTCATCAGTGCTTGAGGTCTGTTGCTATACACATACTCTCTTTTCTGAGTTGACTGCCTACTCCCCTATCCACACCTAGCCAGGACCTAAAATTCAAGAATCCCTGAGCTTAATCCTCCTGCAGAACTCAAATTGCTAGTTATGTTCTCAGCTCACAGTTTAGTTTCAGAAAAATGTGGCAAACAGTGGTGGCAAAGACCTGTTAAACAACAGATCTCTTATAAGTGAAGTTGCTCAGGAAGACAAATCCTGACTCCACTTGACAGATGAGCAGCTAAGTAGAGCATTTAAACTCCAGTACAAGTTATTGTTTCTTAATACAGTGAAAGTCCTTACTTCTCTATTGAGCAGTTTTCCATCTGAAATACATAACCAGGCTAGGGAAAAAGCACCCAAGTATTTATGACCTATCCTTGGTTGGATGTGTGCACATCAAAATCCCTGGGCTGGACGGGATGACCTTCAGAGGTCCCTCTCAACCTGTGCCACTCTGTTATTCTGTGATCCTCTGACACTGAGGCATAACAAGAAGTCAGACCTCCCTTTCTCAAGGCAAATGCTCAAACTACCACATTATTGTGCAAAAGTGAGCAGAACCATTACCTCATCATTATTGCTGGAGGAGAGGTTCCAGTATTTATTCCCAGAGAGGTTTTCAAGCATTTAGTCTCTGAGGCATCTAACCCTATATAAAAGTCCAACTATCTTCTGAGTATGATGAAGCTTGCATTACTAGTGATACTCAAGCAATCTCACTGTTGAGGTTCTCCTTGACCCTGTGTAAGCCTTTCTGCATTAACAAGAACTCTCACAAATAATCTTAGGTAAGTAACTCTATGTAATGCAAAAGAAAATGGAAATGGAAAAGACTGTTCAAGGGAAAGTACCATTCAGGATTATTTCAATTATTTCAAGTTTAAAAGAAGGTACTCTGAAGAAAGATAAATATTGGGCAACTCCAGAGTTTCACGCATTCCAAATGCTTCAACAGCTGGAGTGTTCAGAATAACTTGTACTGAGAATAGTTTTCTTGGTAGTAAATTCGTTCTGTGGCTTTTATACATTGATTCTACAGTGTATTAATACTACAATAAAGTAAAAGAATGTAGGGTATTTTTAAGGTGCAGGCAACAGTGTTATGATTTCTCAGCATCACAAAAATTTTATTCTGTCATCTGTGATGATAAAAATACATGTGTATAATAATATGGGTACATTTATACATACAGCTGTTTCTTAGTTTCTAAAGAAAACCAGTCACCATAAGTAGTTACAAAACATCGAGCAAAATTACTAAATATATTCAATCTTTAAAAAAAAATAAAATCACAAAAAATACTATTATTTTGATTTATCTAAAATGTAAAAATTTAGTATTACACTTTTCTACTGGTACAAAAAACAACCCATCACAGCAACTCAAATAACTGTTACTTAAGAATCTTTATATTTACCCACGCACTGGAATATTCATATGCCTTGCAGACTTAACAACTTCTTCAAATTTTTCTATGCTTTCGTCAATTGAACAATTAATATTCATTTTGCTAAAAGCTTCAGATGCTGCACCGAATACTGAGACTTCTGTAGCCCCTGCTGCAATCTGAAAAATACATTTCAATAAGACAGAAACATAACACTATATAAAAAGATATTAAGCATTTTGTTTTGTACAAGAATGTTAAAGTACATTTCAAGTGTATCATCCATATCTAACATAAAAGTTCCATTTCCATTTTTTTAAAATCTATTGCATACAAGTAGATTGAATCAAATTTTGAGTTCATTCACTATGCCATATTTCCTTCCTCTTAGCAATTAGGTAAAAATATTTTTAAAGTGATCAATGAGAAAGTTATTAAGATGTAGAAAATCATATGAACTAACTATGAAAGTAACAACAATTGATACTTATATTCATTTTGCAGAAATGGAAAACATCATGTAACAACTGTGAAATATCCATCCTCTGTAGAAAGCCTGTTCTTCATGAATGCCAGGAAGTCATTCTTATGCTCAGGAAAGCTCTGTGCCTGCATACGTCTATGTTGAGCAGCAACAACAACCAACAGGAATTTCCTGGTTAGAGTGAACTCTAGGATCAAGGGCTCCACTGGTCTTGGTGTCACAGGTGACACAGACAATATGGAAAATGTGTAAGTGAGAGTCTGCTGAGAAGAATTCGAAGTGCAAATACCAGTCCAGAAAATGTGTAAATGTGGTGACTTCACCGAAGGGGCAATTAGCTTCAGTTTGCCTTCAGTACCTCAGTACTCAGGAAATCAGCTAACATAAGGCAAACTACAATGTTGAAAGCCAAATGATAGGGCAAGAAAACATTTAAGCTTAGGAGAATAGCTAATTAATTAATCTGTATTCTCCAGCGAGCATAATATTCATGTTCTATGAAAAATAATGGTGCTTTTCCCTTCACTCTCTGCTTCTGCAGCATAATGTCTAAGCTTCAGCAATCTTTACAGGAGCAAATATCCTTTCAAATAGAGGGAAGAAAAGAAAAATAGCAGCAAGCAAGAACTCAGCAATCCCCTACAACTATCTGTGCATTGTTTTCCTTCCGTTGTACCACTAGATATGGAATACAGATATAGCAGATTTAATTCAAGTCACAAAAGCTACCATTGCAGTCAAATTTGTGGCAATATAAATCTGACTACTGATAGTTAACTCATCTACATACAAGACTCCGTTTTACCAGTTTTCATATTCAGTATAGGAACTGAATGATAGACTACACCACAAATGTCCATCAAGCAGTGTGCTTTCCAAATATGTCTTGTCCTAATCAAGACAAAAGCACAGAAGCATGAAAAATTTTGAGAAAACAAAAAACTGTAAAGATTTGACTGTTAATGTGTATGCTTTAAGAAAAATAAACTGCTCCGTTTTCTCAATTCCAAACATGGAGTCTATAGTTTTGAATATTTATTTTGTATGAACTGAAATAATTTAAGCTTTCAAAAATTATCGAATATAAAAAGCAGAACTTAAGAAATCTTATACACTTCTATAAAGTATTTTCATTTAAGGGACTATTTCCTCATTCTTCCTCGCTACTTAAGAGTAGCTGTCAATGGCTCC
>NW_008626550.1:0-863 GCF_000691845.1 Merops nubicus
CACATAAATGCCCAATGCAGGTAGTCAGAAGTAAGGAGTGGGGTGGAGTTGCTGCATATGTCCCATCATAAAAGGTTGTACATGAACTGTGCCCAAGAAAGCTGCAAACTGAAATTTTACTGGATACTCCAAACAGTTGTTCCTTGGACCCAGCCTGTAAAAATAACACTCAGAGTGAGAACAGCTTGCTGGTCTCTAGAAATCAGTTCTGTTCCTGTTGCTGTCAGTTAAAAGTGAGAATTTGAACTATGACAGCACAAGTTATTTGGGATTAAGAAACAAAAACCCCAAAGGAAAATAAATTTTTTGAGAACAAAGGAAGGGAGGGTATGAGTGTCTGTGATTCACTGAAACAGTCCTACAGTGCTGAAATAGTGAAAAGGGAACTCGTCACTGAAGTACCCTGGAAAGCTATCAGGACACTGCAGCAGGCAGCTCTCTTGCAGCCGTGGCAGGGAGCAGAGGGATTTATTTCACCCTGTGCAAAGAAAGCTGCAAGAGGCATGCTTTTGAGGCTTAAAATTCTGGGCTCAGGTTTTCTGCCACAGGCTGCTGTAAGTCAAAAGCAATTAAAATACAGTTATGCTGAGCTCATAGAAAAGCTCACAACTCATTTCAGTGCAAGAAATGCATACAGCCCTTTTCCATTTCTCCTCATGGAAACTCCAAGCACAATTTGCTTTCTCTCATCCATGCAAACAACGGGCTCACAAGCACAACGTTCAAGTGAAGGATGTTACCTGTAGAATATATTGGGCGAGATCAACTGCCTCTTTCTTCTCATGAAAAAGTAGGGTTTCTTTGTCTTTCACCGTGATGATATTAACCTCCCCACATCGCTCCTCTTTTGGGCCTAAAGGGCG
>NW_008626551.1:0-11547 GCF_000691845.1 Merops nubicus
ATATATATATATAGGATCTAAGCCTATATGTTGGCTGAAGGAATAATAGACCTAATAAATAGACATGTAAATACTATCAGTATAGGCAGTAGTATATCTGAACTGTTTAAAGTTTCTAACTTTATGTCAAACTGAGGGAACTGTGAAAGGAAGGTTAACTGAGAAAGCAGAAGGAAATAAACAATTGCAAAGTTTTAATGATTTTTTCAGTCCTTTAAAAAACATGAAAGACCACTGGAGATTCAACAACTAACAAAGGCAAGATAGAAAAGAAAATCAGGTGCATGTTAGTGGAGATAAGAGCAGCAGGGAGCCAAATGGCACGTACTTAACAAAAATTTTCACTTCATTGTATTTAAACCTTGAAGAGAAACTTTGCTCTTTCACAGTATCACAATATGAAGCCTAAAAGTAAAACTGTGCTTTGAGACTTTAAATAGATCATGTCTCCCTGGCAATTTTAATTAGCATGCTTCTGTTTATATAGATGCGTCTGTGGGGAGCTGGTTTGGAGAATGGAAGAATAAGCCTAGATGTGTATATGGAATAATTTTAGTATCCATAATTTAAAATTCCTTTGTCTGCCCATGAGCAAAAGGATCAAAAAAGCATAAAATTAATATTTTAAAATTATCCAAAATCCCTGTTCATTTAATGCACTATTTACATTTTCCTAGCCTGCTCATATGCTAGTGCCAATAGCCATCTCAAATAGTGTCGCAATTACACAGAGCAGTGTTTCAATAAAATGTAACTGTGAGAAGGAAGTTCTAACTGCAGTTAAACTAGGGAGAGAGGGAGAGACAGAGAGAGGGAAGGAAGGAAGGAAGGAAGGAAAGGATCTTTGAAAACCTTAGCTGGAAGACTCTCTTTTTGATATTTTATGACAGGAAGAGAATTTGAGAATAGCTCCATAGAGGAAACAGATGTGGAAACCTCGCCTCCATTTACTCTGAGTAGTTTACTGTCAGAGGAGTAATCTATAATAGACATCCCAGGAGAATCTAGAAACACTTTCACCTGCCTCAGAGATTTGGATTACTTGTCTACTAAATTATTTTAATCTGTCCCTCAGGCAAAGTGAGAAATTTGGCATACTGCAACTCTGTCCTTCCTTCTTTTGCTGTATACAAGGTAAAATCCCACTCTGATTTACATGCAGTACTCTACCACTACAATTAATGGAACTGTGGAAGGAAAATCAAGGCATAATTCAGTATTATACGTGTTTTTCAGGAACAGTAGATTTCACAGACTCTCACTGTTACCAGCCTTTATTGAGCTCTGTAAGTTCATCTCTCTCTCTCTCTCCTGGATCCCTTCCTCTCTTGAGATATTTTATTGAAGGCTTGTAAAGAAAGTTCTGCTATGCTGTATAAGAGTTTAGTATATGGGGAGTGTGTGTACATTGCATTTGTGATAATCTTCTCTGTTCAGACTCTTTTCAACAAGCGGTAAATCATGAGTTTGGCTGAAACAAGCAAGTACAGAAGGATATTTTTAATGACCAAGAAAAATTCCAGATCTTGCCAGGGAAGTCTTCGTATTGTTTTTCAAATAAAGCTGATTTAAGCAATCACTTAGTATTCAAAGCTGAAAAAAATACCTCCCAAACTCATGCCAGGAGAGATATGCAGACAGGGATATAGAGAGTTGTTCTGTTAATATGAATAAACAGACTGGGACAAGCTAACAGACCGGCTTGGAGGAAGGACTTTGTAGCACTAGTCTGGAGAAGCTCCTTTCCCCTTTAGCGCTCTAAAAGCTACACAGCTTCATAGTCTCCCTCCTTGTTACTTCAGAAAGTAAGACCAAAAAGACTCAAGTATTCTTGTCCAATGTGGGCAATTATTCATTCTGTCTCAGTGGAGGGAGAGTTGGAAGCTGATGCTTTTCTCATTAACAGACAGAAGTAGATACAATCAAAACTCTGGAAAACTCCAGACTGTTTTCTTACAAAAGAAACCAAACAGTCCTGAGAAAGGACTTCAGATTTAAGAGAGGTAATGAAATAAATTTCCATCCATACTCGATATTCAGACAGACAAAACCATAACCACTTTAGATAATTTGCTTTGATGCCAGCAGCCCTGGCAGGACTGGAAAATTTTGCTATCAGTGATAAACACTGCAAAACATCCCACTGCACGTGTCACTTGAGGGCAGCAGTCTGAGAGCCAAGTAGAATTGTTCTTGCTTCTCAAGCTATGTGGCCCAGCTACCAGTCTTTGAACTTGACACGTTTTCAGCAGGCCAAACAACACCTTGACCCCTTCTAGAAACATCTAGTGGCACTAGCTGGAAACAGTGGTGTTACTTCAATGGCAAAAAAACACAGACATGATGAGCAGGTTTTTGCTCAAGCCCTTAGGATAGAGAAGCAAGTAGAGCTTGCACTGCGGAGAAAAGCAGAGGGTTACTGGCATACAGTTTGTATTTTAATTCCCTAAGCCTTTCATTGTGTTTCTAAACCTGCCTTTGTTGAAGTTTGAACTGCTAAAGCATTCCAAAGAACCCTGAACAAGCAGATACTTTGGATCATCAGGTTTCCTCTTGCTGATCCACCACCACATGACAACATACAGGAGAGAGGGGCATTGTCCAAAATTTTCCCAGCAGCTTAGTGATGAAAGAATATGCCTTTTAAGTCACTGTATAATGAGAAAAAAACTAGAACTGCCTTAATGTAAAGCATACCATATGGCTGGATAAAAGAGCCTGCAGCGAACGGCGATAGCTTTAAGACATTTCTAACTACAGTGTAAATCTGCTGAAGTGCAATGCTGCTCTCTTAAGAATTACTTTTCCAAAACAAGCTGTATAACATTAAAAAAGCCAGTCAGGTGGTGATCATTAATATACAGCAACAAAGACCATGGGGTAAAATAAAAAAAGGACAGGTTTGTGATACCTGAGGCAACATCTTGCAGAAGAGGCTGCAGACAAAGCAGCCTTGCTCTCTGTGCTCGGAAGGGACTGCAGACGAGCCAGCTGGATCCAGCAGCTGTGTGACAGTAGTGCTGCTCAGCCACTCATCCTCCTTCCAGCCAGCATACTCTTAAAATAGGGAGAAAAGGCTCTTGCAAAGTTGTTTTCCTTCTTTATAGCTTCAATAGCTCCTTTTTACTGAGCATAAAAAATGTTCAGTCTTTTCTTCCTAATCAGATTTCTGGAGCAAACATCACACTTCTCCATTTCAGGGAGGTTTCAAACCGTGTTAAGAGTAAATAAGAGCTAAAAACCTCCAATACATTCGTATTTCTTAGTCTTGTACACATTCATGAGAATCAATTTTAAAAATTATCTCCTACTGTAGGATCAAACTTGGATGTTTGGGGTTAGCATTACTGTTAAGCACTTTTCCCTGACTTTCCATTTTCCTCTGGTTAAACAGATGAAATAGAAAGCCTTGCATTTCTCATACTCCCAAGCGAGTGAGCAGGCGTGCTAGTCTGGGATTGCTTCCCCTTGTCTGACTTCTACATCAGTTCTTATTCAGAAAGCAGCTGGTCTCTGAATATATTCAGAGCTGGTTATCTCCATATACAATATATTCTAGCAGATCCAGGCTTCTATTCTCTTTTTCTTTTTTCCCCAGGAAACAATTATTTCACTATTTTTCAGTCTTTCTCCAACCCCCTGCCCCATAACTTTTGAAATGGTTGGCCAATTTTAATGAAATCTGGCAGAAAAGCACAAATCTTAAAGACATTAAATTCCTATCATCTTTGTACAAATCAATAGGTGAGGAGGAAAGCGTTTGAGCAAGCATTATTATTTCTGCTGTTTCACTGAAGTTTTTTTTTCCCATGTTCTACCTTCTTCAGAACGAGTCCCAAGGGCTGCCCTTGGCCTTGAAGAGCAATATTTTGGGGTACTCCTCTGGGTAGGTAGGAAACCTCCAGGCTCCCATTCAGGCATACCACCTGAATTTACAGTGGGACCAGCCTCAGGTGGGCAATGCTCTCTTCCTCTCTCTCTGCTTGATGGACAGCCAGGCAAGGATGCCAGGCATGCTGCTGGGTTGTTCAGTGGGATCTGCAGCAGACTGCGACTGGGGGAACATCCTTGACAACACCTGATCCACAGCCTCAATTCACAAATGGACCCATCAGGGTAGTATGTTTTATCTACATCTCCTCCACACCAGCCCTTTCTCTCCACAATCTTGTCTTACCATTGACTTTGGATGGAGCTCTCTTAATTGCCCAGTGGTATAAGGAATGAAGCGCAGAAAGTAGGTCAACAGCAACAAAACAACCCATCTCATTCCCTCCCTCCACCCCACCTCTTCTAAAAGAATGCTGTTGAAAGGTGATTCACCATTCCTTTTCCTCTTATTGTGTTGCACCCAAAAAAAAAAAAAGAACAAGTCGAAAGCCCAAATTAATAGTTTTCTGGGTTTTTTTTCCTAAAGAATAGTTTCAAAAATTTTCATGCAAAACAGTATTTTTGTACTAGATAAAATATCTCTAATTTTTTTTTTATAGATTACAGCCAAGGTTGCAAAAATGATGGCATGAGCAATTTTGAGCACCCTATTATTTAGCAGCAAAGTCTTGCTTTGATCCATCTCCCTGCTGACTTCAATGGAACTACACTTAGGTATAAATTAAACCAAAACTCAGTCCACCAGCTCTACTTTAGGCTTCATACATCCCATTTAAGCAGTGCCTCCACCTTGAATTCACCTTGCTGCAGGCAGCAAAGAATGCTGATATAAAAGGTGTCATGCTTTCATGTATCCACTCATTTTGCTTTCATGTTTAAGCTGTATCATTTTATCTTACCATTAAAATTACATTGAGGCAAAAGTGAAAGAGTATAGAAAGAATGTATAATCTCTTGTCCTCTCTATAGAGAACAAGCCTCAATTAAGTTTTTCCTCATTTCCCTGTATGAAAATAACAAAAACCATGTATTTTCCAGTCAAAAACAAACATCAAAGTAAAAACTCTACTGAAGGGATCACAGTCACTCATTCTAACATCTTTCATTTGAAAATAGAAATAAAGTATTTCTCCAGCAGACAGGAACTTAAATTAAAAAAAAAAAGTAAGTCTCAGTTTAGGGTCAGGGCTGCCCCCCCAGACCTGTAACAGATGCTGTCTGTTAACCCCTCTCCCCTGCAAAGGAGAATAGAAAGGGAATAAGGGAGAGAGACATATGGATTAGAAAATAAAACCATGTTAATGAAATAATAATAAGAAGAAAACAATAATAATAATAATGGAATATATACAAATCTATACAAAACCAGTATCGAATCCTATTCCCCCCCCCCAATGGCAACACGTCACCATCACCCCTGGCTGGGGAGCAGCCCCCGGGGAGGGGGTCCCAGCCACAGACAGCAACTGGGTACAGGATCTGGATTCCGGAACTCGGTTCAGGAACACAGGGCTTGGGATCAAAGGCAGAGTGGATGAAGTCCTCTTCAGATGCTGGCCATTGAAGAAGGAGCAATAGAAAGGAGGGGGCTTGACCCTCGTGATCGTTCAGCTTTATACTGAGTATTTGGGATATGGGATGGAACACCCCATTGGTCAGTTTACAGTCACCTGTCCTGTCTGCTCCTCCCTGCAAGTGCAGCTTTCACTTTCTGCCCCCCTCCACGTGGTACACAATAGTTGGCAGTGACCTTGGTCTGCACACCATTCCCTGGCAGTAACTCTAAACAGGGAGTGCTGTCACTGCTGAAAGCAGACACTGTCTGTGAAAATATGCTGCTAACTTCAGAAAGTGCAGTTGGTTAGAAGAGCTCTAGCTGAAAAATAAAATCACTGAACAGAATTAGTTCTGTTCTACCCCAAACCAGGGGAAAAAAAAAAAAAAGTGAGATCATCAATCACATTAGCAGAAATTAGATGTCCAATCTCTTAGATGCCAATAACAATCCCAACCATACCGTATCAGCTAGCTATTGATCGCTTGTGAAAAGGTAAGAAAGCTTTGGTGCTGCTCTCCCCTCATTACCATGGAAGAGGGCAGTAAAAAGAGCTGTACAACGTGGATGGGCTATCTCCTCACGGGCAGGTCAAGGCTTCATCTGCCATTGAAGATTTCTTCCCTGTTACAGAGCTTGTTCATTGTTTGTGGCAGAGACATAAAATGAGAAAAAAGGGAAAAGAGGTGTAGCTGTACCTTCAAAATACTGTATTTTAAAAGCATCATGTGCAAACCGAGTGTTACACTGAAGTTCAGAAGCTGGAAAAAGTAATCCTACCCTTTCAGATAAAGTTACGTTCAGAAGCCTTTTAAATCAGTTTTACCTGTTAAAGCTAGATAAATAAAGACCTCATTTCTCAGCTCATCAATTAAAAAGGATTAGAAAATGCAGTTTGTTGATATGTGACTTAGAAGACTTTAAAAGTTTTTTTCAAACTTTAACCAGACAATCTTTCCAGCAAAAACAACCAGTAGTATTAGCTACTGAACATGAAAACCTCAGTATTTTTAATGAGCACCTCAGTCTATCTGTCTCACTAGCCACTTTGAGGAGCCAACACATGCTGTCTCCATTGAACTAAAGCATCACAGACAACATTCACCCTGCTCAGCGCCAGCAGGAGAACCAGGTTCTCAGAGTAGTTTTAGTTTCACTCAAGGAACCTCTTTAGAAGTGAGTGAAAGTTCTAGAGGTGTCAGCACAAGGTCCTGACAGGCTAGTTTAAGCTCTCCTTTCATCACTTTACAAAGTGTTGTCCTGTCATTGTTTTCATTTCTTCCAGGTCTTTCGCTTGCCAAAGACTTGCCTGTGGAAAACACTCAGGACAGGCAGCATCCTACTGAATAAAAATATATTTGCTGTTCCACTGGATAATACATGTAAGCCATCAAGTGTCACCTTTTACAATATGGCCTATTTGCCAGTGCCAAAAAATACTTATATATATATATGCATAAGTATATACGTGCTTGAATAAATAAAACCACTACTAACACCTAGAAAGAAACATAGTTGTAATGCCAGAAAGAGCACTTCAAGCATGCTTTGTTAAGCAACAGTTTATCCAAATGTTCTTTATTTAACCAAAAGAAGATGATAAAATCATATCCACCAGCCTTGGAGGTCCAAGGCCATTTCACCCACGGTGACTATTGCCTTGTAAGGATCTGGACGTCACTCTGATCACATCACAGCTGAAGGTATAGTCTGTGTCTTGGCTACATTTTCATCTTGCAACTAGAGCGTTTCATGCCACAGCTCAGCTGAACCCACATGTGCTGTTACCGACAAAGCATAACACCTCAGCGATGCTGGCACCATTCCTCTGCTGCTGCAAAACAGCGTGGACTAGATTGCCATTGCTCATGTTGCTCCTAGGCACAATAAGTTTGCCTTTTTTTGAAAAAAAAAAAAAAACAACCTGTAACAGCAAGCATCAGAAAATCTGAGACTTTCTTTAACTAGAGACAATCATAAAATATACTGTCCATGCATGTGAAGAAGCTAATGTGAAATATGCATCAGGAGATGCACGTTTACAGAACAAATCAAAAGTCTGGGGCTTTATTGCGCAACAGTAAACAACACATAAGCTGCACTCTAGGAGAGAACAAGCCTCAGGGAATGGAGCAACAGGGGTAACACAGATGGTGCAAGGCACAGACATTACCACATGTGTAGAGGAAGAAGTGAGCAATTCATCTGGGACAGATCTCTAGCTGGTGTTGAGCAGCTTTAGAGCTTTAGAGCTTTCGCTGTCCAAGAATCTGCTTGGGGATTTCAGTCATTCCTAGTGAAGTCTTTATTTTTCCTAGAAAACTCAAATTGCTTCTAGACAGCTCCCCTTTCTGTGCATCCTCAGCTGTAAAAGACTACAGAGATTTCAAAGGGACATTATCCTAGTAAGCTTTTCAGCCCTGTAACTCTGCCAGCAACATTTTTATCTCTAAGAGAGCACAGATTTTGCAACACAGAGCTCATCACGGATGAAGGGCATCTCTTATTACGATCAAACTTGTTCAGACTCCCTCCAAACTTCACTCCTATGCAAAGTGAAGAATTTTTACCTTCTTAACCCATCTGTCACCTGAATTTCAGATACTTCATAAATTTAGATTCATTATCAGCTGCATTGCATAAACATAGTTTTTGAGATAGATGAAAAAAGATGGCACAAAGAAAGTGCTTTACTGGAAAAACAAACAAGCAAACAAAAACCAATAACAAAAAGAAAGAAAACATCAGCAGAACTGCCAAGTTCTGTTACTACTCTTATCAGCTATGTTACAAGCCAGCTTCAAGAATTGTTAATTTTATTAACACCCAAGAAAGCAGTTTGGAATGTTGGCCTCTCTGAATTTGATGCCTGTGGTAGGCATTCACAGAGTAAGATTTCTGCAACATTGTCTAAAAAAGAAAGAGCTATTGCAGGTGCTTTATTTTGCTTTGCACTACTACCAGCAACAGTATTTCCAAATTCAGCTTATTTTATTACTAGTTAGG
Organism: Merops nubicus; assembly: GCF_000691845.1. Classification (NCBI taxonomy): domain Eukaryota; kingdom Metazoa; phylum Chordata; class Aves; order Coraciiformes; family Meropidae; genus Merops; species Merops nubicus. The sequence continues at coordinate 8,453 of NW_008626551.1, forward strand.
AGCAGATTTTCAGCTTCAGACGTGGCATAATTATTCCATTTATGTCCCAAATCACTCAGCCATAACCTGAGACAAAAACATGTTAATCTGAAATCACAGGCTGTGTAGCTTGCTGCCTAACGATGGCTGAAATGGGTCCATCCAGCCTTACAGTCCTGTGTCTGATTCAGGGAGATCAAAAGCAAGCCTAGAGCTAGAAAGAGAATGAAACATTCTCCCAGCCCCCAGCAGCAGCACTCAGTGCAGGTACATTCTGAGCCAGAAGCATCTTCCCTGAATTTTGTGACTTGTCCTACTCTCATGTATATTTCCAGGTTCCTCTTGCAGCCATATAAATTCTTGATCCACACAATACCATACACACCTCATTCTTGTTTGCATCTAAGTATTTCTTCATCAATTTAAACGTTGCCTGAACATTAAGAAATGCAGCTGGAACTAAAAAGTATCTGGTATCTACTTTATTAAGAAGAAACTTGCTGAGACTTGGCATATTAAATATGTCCAAAAATATTTTAAAATGAGACTGTTTCCCTAAAAGAGAATGCAAAAGCAACCGTAGTCATTACCAGTCTGCAAATATCCAGAACAGGAGCTACAGGTTGCAGGATAGGAATAATAAACAAATAATAGTAATGTGATTTTTTTAAAGCAAAAACATTTCACTAAAAGTTACAGATAAAGTAAAATGCACTACAGCCAGAAGCTAGAGTGTAAAATGAAGATTGTCATACTCTGATTAGGGATCATGGGTGTTAACACCAAAAATATTCCAAATGACTTTAGAAAAAGTATAATTCAATGTATAGAAAATTTGCTGTGTGAGACATAAGACAAATGGACACTATATGGAGTTAAACTCTATGCATGAGTGAAAACTGAGGAATAAAGTGAATATGGAAAAGGCAAAAGTTAAGGAAAAGTACTCTTGGGATTGTCTGGAAAAATAATTATTCCAAGCATAAAGGAAGATATGAAGCACGTGCAAATTCAAGTGAGAACAGAAATATAGGTTAGGAAAATTAACTAGGACTAGGTAAGCAAACAAGGAGATTACTGAACTCAGAACAACAAAATACTGAAAAAAAAGAATCCTTTGTATCCACTCCAAACTGTTTCTGTTTGTATCTCAGTTAATATAAGACTGCAAAACATCCTTAAACCAGACAACAGAGGGCTCGTTTTTTCATTCAAATTCATGTTTTATTTTCAGACTTCTAGTTTTCTTTACAGCATCTTCCCATAGGACAGCATACAGTTGGACCCAGACAACAAAAACACCATTTTCAGCCAGCATTTAAGGTGAAGGTATTTTATTTGAAGAGTAAGATATCTGACGAGCTTGCAACACTCAGCAAGGATGGTACATAATTCAGAGCACAGAACAGTCTTTTACATTCTGCTGTTGAATCAGTTAGAGTACGAACTGCTTGTTGCAATAGTTTCAGACCACTGGGCATAACTGATCCCTCATAGCCCCTAAATTCCCAAATGTCATGAATAGATTCCTGCTCCCTAGTACGTATCCTTCACAGTTCATTCATTGAAATAGTCTGAGACAAAGGCCACAGATACTCCAGATTGTCCGTGACATCTTATGTGTGAGTGGTATACTGTTCTGTAAGTATCTTGCTCATGCTGCTTAAAATAAAGGGAAAAAAAAAAAAGGAAATCTCATTTTCTTCACCACCCTTGAATGGGGGGAAGAGGGGGACAGACACACCAAAGCAACAAACCAAACTGAATCAGAAACCAAACAAACAAACAAAAAAAATCCCAGAAAGTTGCAGTGCCTTTTCCTGCCACAAACTTCTGAAAATGTGGACTTCCTAGCAAAGTCTGAAATTTTCCTTCACTATCACAGTAAGTCACACACTGTTTCTAAAATCAGTGGGTGGATTTACTAAAACAACATCCTTCTTGCTTACTTCTACACAATCTTTAGTGAGCAATGAACAAACTTCACTGAGAAGATGTAACAGGACCGGTAGATCACACATTTGGATATACCAGTAAGGGTTGTACCATCACTACCCCTCTTAAGCTTTGGTGTTTTAACCCTTCTAGACATCTGTGTAGAAAATATGAAACTATACAAATAAAAGCCAAATTTTTTAAATACTTCACAGATTTGTTTCCCTCTCTGGAGTTCTAAATAGCCTAGGAGCACTTAGCTTACAGTCAGAAAACCAGGGTCAAGCTTTACATTTCTAACTTGCTTTTAACTTTGCACTAATAACCCTGACACTCTCACGTTTACAATCAAATCTATTTTTAACAATTACTGCAGAAGGCAATTCCTAGCATTTGTTAAATATTGCTGCCAAGTGCCTTTTCTTTTGCTGTAGGCCAGTCACTCTTTCTAAGTACATGTTTTTACATTTCCTTTCATTCTTACCCATCCTGGTTAGGACAAGAGCTCAGCCACCTGGGCAAGAAGAGACTGGAAAGCCAAACCACATCCAGCAAGGGAGTATGCTCCTTCAGTTATCGTCCCAAGTGCAATGAAGTTAACTACTCTATTTCTAGATTTTTACTGCCTCTGGGGTCCAGTTTCAGTCGTTAACAGGTCAGCCTGGGAATTATCAGCCTTCAGTCTGCAGAGACTTCAGCTTCAAAGACTGTGGAAACAGAAGATAGGCAAAGAAATTACAAGAGCAGTTAGAAGCACTCTCAAGGCTTCAGGAAGATACTGAACAGTTGTAACCATAACACTGAGAAGGATAAAAGAGGGTTTAACAAAGTAAGTGGCAAACAAGAGACAGCCTGAAGCCTCTTGTTTTAGAAAGGCACATGGGAATTCACTGCAGTATAAAGGGAACATGATTAAACTCAAGTGTTTTACGTGTCACCTCCCAGCCGGCTCCTCCAGGCCCCGCAGGGCCCGGGAACGCCGAGAGAACGGCAAGGGACAGAGCTCCACGTAAAGATCTCAGCCTCCGCTTATTCCCGGGGTGACGGCAGCAACGTCCCCTGCAGCTGAGGAGGGAGGACGAGGGGCAGGAAGCGTCCCTCGGCAGCCTGGAACAGCTCCAAGAGGCCTAAGACCCAACCCCCTCCATGTCTGCGCGCCCGTCCCTCAGCCGGGCACCGAC
>NW_008626552.1:0-1299 GCF_000691845.1 Merops nubicus
CGGGACCCACCTTTGGGTGGCCTGGAGCACCGAGGCCTCGTTGTGGGTGGCGACCATGAGGCTGATCCCTTGGGTGGCCACCAGCTGCAGGGCCAGGTCCAGGCACTCCCGGTAACTGCCGGAGAAACGGAACCCCAAAAATGGAGGAAACGGCCCCAAAATGGAGGAAACCGCCCCCAAAAATGGAGGAAACGGCCCCGAAAATCTTGAAACCACCCCAAAAATGGAGGAAACGGCCCCAAAATGGAGGAAACCGCCCCCAAAAATGGAGGAAACGGCCCCGAAAATCTTGAAACCACCCCAAAAATGGAGGAAACGGCCCCAAAATGGAGGAAACCGCCCCCAAAAATGGAGGAAACGGCCCCGAAAATCTTGAAACCACCCCAAAAATGGAGGAAACGGCCCCAAAATGGAGGAAACCGCCCCCAAAAATGGAGGAAACGGCCCCGAAAATCTTGAAACCACCCCAAAAATGGAGGAAATGGTCCCAAAAATGGAGGAAATTGCCCCGAAAATCTCGGAACCTCCCCCAAAAGTCTCGAAACTGCTCCAAAAATGGAGCAAACAGCCCCGAAAATCTTGAAACCACCCCAAAAATGGAGGAAACGGCCCCAAAATGGAGGAAACTGCCTCCAAAAATGGAGGAAATGGCCCCAAAATGGAGGAAACCGCCCCCAAAAATGGAGGAAACCGCCCCCAAAAATTGAGGAAACGGCCCCAAAAAATCTTGAAACCATCCCCAAAATGGAGGAAATGGTCCCAAAAATGGAGGAAATTGCCCCGAAAATCTCGGAACCTCCCCCAAAAGTCTCGAAACTGCTCCAAAAATGGAGGAAACGGCCCCAAAAATCTTGAAACCACCCCAAAAATGGAGGAAACGGCCCCAAAATGGAGGAAAACGGCCCCGAAAATCTCAGAACCATCCCCAAAAATGGGGGAAACGGCCCCAAAATGGAGGAAACCGCCCCCAAAAATGGAGGAAACGGCCCCAAAAATCTTGAAACCACCCCAAAAATGGAGGAAACGGTCCCAAAAATGGAGAAAACGGCCCCGAAAATCTCAGAACCATCCCCAAAAATGGGGGAAACGGCCCCAAAATGGAGGAAACCGCCCCCAAAAATGGAGGAAACGGCCCCAAAAATGGAGGAAATGGCCCCAAAAATCTCAGAACCATCCCTAAAATGGAGGAAACCGCCCCGAAAATGGAGGAAACGGCCCCAAAAAATGGAGGAAATGGCCCCAAAATGTCAGAACCATCCCTAAAATGGAGGAAACCGCCCCGAAAATGGAGGAAACAGC
>NW_008626552.1:1560-1955 GCF_000691845.1 Merops nubicus
AAAATGGAGGAAACAGCCCTGAAAATGGAGGAAACGGCCTCAAAAAATGGAGGAAACGGCCCCGAAAATCTTGAAACCACCCCAAAAATGGAATTTAATTTGCAATTTGATTTGGTTGAATTTAATTTGGCTTAATTTATTTTATTTTAACTTGATTTAATGTAATTTGATTTAGTTTCATTTGATTTAATTTAATTTGCTATAATTTGATTTAATTTCATTTAGTTTGCTATAGTTTAATGTAATTTAATTTCATTTAATGTAATTTTCTTTAATTTAATTTATTGTGATTTATTTTTGTTTAATACAACTTGATTTAATTTAATTTGATATAATTTAATGTAATTTAATTTACTGCAATTTAATTTTCTTTAATTTACTGTAATTTAATTTTC
>NW_008626553.1:0-230 GCF_000691845.1 Merops nubicus
GTGAGTTGTATTGCCAGTTGTTAACACGATATCTTGTCCCCATTGTTTCGTTGTTTCTTGTTTTTTAAGTATATATCATTGTCCTCGGTGTTTGAGACTTGTATTATATACTTAGTCTCAGAGTCAGCTGTATTTTTTTTTTAATTTAGTTAGGTCAAGGGAGGAGTATGATTTTTTTTTGACCTTCAGTACCTGTGGGGTGATTGATGGTAATGTCTCTGAAATGATAG
>NW_008626553.1:590-1082 GCF_000691845.1 Merops nubicus
TTGTTTCCTCCTGCTGCTGTTCAGAGGACTGACTTGTTGGTTCCTGGAGGATGTCATCATCCACTGTGTGGGGTAGGGTGGTAGTATTTTCGTTCTTCTGCATATTTTGTACCATTGTTTGTACCACGTTGACTTTAGATCTCACTTTTTCAAGTTCCCCAAGGGCCATATTAAGATTAGTCTGTAATTTGGCATTGGCTCCTTGCAGTTTGGTATAGGTTTCTTGTATCTGCGTAAGATTTTTATGATACTCTACCAGCTGGTGTTGTGCATTCGTCCAAGTATATTTTCATTTATTATTCTCTTCCTGGTCTTACTGTGAAGTGAGGATGATTTAGATGCACTGGAGCGTTCGGGCTCCATTAGTCGTCGCATTTTCTTCACCTCTTGTCACACCCTTTCTAATCCTAAGTGTAGCTTCTCATGCTGCTGCTGCAGGATCTCGAATGTTTTTGTTGCACTTTACTTACTAATAGGAGAGGTTTTGCCTTT
>NW_008626554.1:0-306 GCF_000691845.1 Merops nubicus
AGTTCCTCCTTAAGAGTTTGCTGAGACGTCATCAGAGAAGCAGCGGCTGAGTATGGGAGGATTCTAAGACATTCGTTTAGGAGGAATCTCCCTTAAGCTCGTCAGTTCTTAAAGAAATATGTTTTTTTTTGCACTTCAAAGACAGTTTGCCAGAGACTTAAAAAGGTAATGATCATCCTGTCGTTTTTGGTGGACCTGTCTCATAAAACAGCTCAAAAATCATTTTATGTTTTGGGCTTAAAAACGTTAGCGGCATTGAAATCAAGGTCTTGGCTACAGTGTCACAGTAAAAGTCTCTTTAGTCTG
>NW_008626554.1:484-1108 GCF_000691845.1 Merops nubicus
TGCGTCTCGTTTTCTGATGGACAGGGAGGAACAGCAAGGCTGGCTGAGAAGGAGTTTGTACTTTAAGCCTTTTCAGCATCAGCTTTAAATGGTAATCCTTCCATGGAGTTATAGTAAATGCTAGCATAGAATCTTGCAACAGTCCATTCCTTTTCGCCCAAATTAATAGGGCAATAATTTTAGAGAGAATAGATTTAAGAAGGTAAGCTGCAGAGTCCAGCTCCATCACTCACCCTGCAGGTGCCCAGAGAATGATCCCGGGTCCGTGGATGGCTTCTGCCTGCTCCTCTGCCTTCCTGGCTCCTTGCAAATCCTAAGTCCAAGTTGCTCTGGGTTGTCCCTGTTCGGGCACCAGTTGTCGGGTCGAGGTCCGGAGAAAAGACGCATACTCCATAGGGGTTTACAGTCAAATCCGTTTATTGCAAAGTAATACAGCCTTTTCTAGTAGACAAGAGACAGCCCCCCAAACCCCATAGGTTAACAAGCCTGTTCACGCGCCTAAGCTGAGCTACAGATTGGTTAATAGTTATTGACCACGCGCCCTGCCAGCCTTTATGTAACTCTTCGGATTGTTGAATTCAATCTTGCCAGGTTTACCATTCTTGTCTGGGCCAACCACCAGAG
>NW_008626554.1:1142-1773 GCF_000691845.1 Merops nubicus
GGGCCACTTCCCGGACGTTCTTAGGCCTAACCCTAAAGCCTGTACTGATTGTCCATGCTAAGCAAACCATGTCCACCACGCCCCGCAAGCCACGATTCCATATAAGGGTAAAACTTTAAGACTATATTCACGTTGCAATTACGGTCCTGGCCTGACCCCAGGTCTTTGGCCCTTGGTGCTCTGTTGCTTTTCCAGGCACAGTCTTGCTGGAATATGACAGCTCAGAGCTGAGGGATGAGAGGGGAAAGTGTTTAGTTGTTGTCTTTAACTTACTATTAAGAGATTAAGTATTTGTATATGATATTAAAAATGTCCATAAAATAAGTTTATTTTGAGAATCCAGGTAAATCTTTGGCTCCGCTGTAAGTGATAAGGTCAGCTTCTGCCATAGCTTCCTTTCGTTCTTGCTTTTTAAATTGTTTTATGTGTAGAATTCTTTTGCTGACTGCTTGCCCAGCATAGAATGATATTAACATTAACAGGCAGACCAGCAGCTAAAACCCCTCCCTCCGCTACCACATCACACACCAGAGATCCAAAGTTCCAGACAACCAGAGGGAGGAACAAGTCAATGCACTCACCCACCACAGTGGACATGAAGAAGGGAGTGAGCTGGTCAATGAGCCAAGCC
>NW_008626554.1:1787-2546 GCF_000691845.1 Merops nubicus
GGTAACAGCCAGGTCATGAGCCCAGTTACAGAGTAGGGACTCACAGACAGCTCCATGTTCTGGCCCTGCCATCCTGGGGACTCCACTTGCCATGAAAAGTCAGGGAGCCCTTCCTATAGCCAGAATCCCCACACAGCACATCCACTGTGTGGGCAGGCCTCCCAACTCAACTACAACTGAGGTTGTAGTGAGACTGGTGTTGGTCTCTTCTGCTAAGTTAATAATGATATGACGAGAAGAAATGGCCTCAAGTTGCACCAGGGGAGGTTTCAATTGGATATTAATAATACAGGGTTCATAAGAGCTGTCCAGCTCTGTTATGGTTTCAACTATTAATAAAATGATGTTGTCTTTTTCTAAGGATTACTACGGAATTACATTCTCGGCTCCTGCAACCTTGACAGGCAGAGATGGGAGCCTTGCTAACAGTCTGTACTCAGGTGAGTGCTATTTAAAGACAAGGATGGTGAGAGAGATGTGCTGATCATTCTGCCATTGATGAAAGAGCAGTCGTTTTTCCATTCTGTAAGTAGTTAAACCCATCAGTCAAAACTAGTCAAACAAAAGTGAGCATCTCCCCCTCGTCTGTTTTTCATTTATTTTTCTTTACAGTTTTGGTCAGCAATTCCTATGTGACGACTTCTGGGAGTAATCACAGAGTCACAGAATGTTAGGGGTTGGAAGGGACCTCCAGAGATCATCAAGCCCAACCCCCCTGCCAGAGCAGGACCATCTAGTCTAGGGCAGGTCACACAGGAA
>NW_008626554.1:2683-4111 GCF_000691845.1 Merops nubicus
AAACTGGAGCACAGGAAGTTCTTCCTCATGTGGAGGTGGAACTTCCTGTGCTCCAGTTTGTGTCCATTGCCCTGGGTCCTATTGCAGGGCATAAGTGAGAAGAGGTTGCCCCTTCCTTCATGACACCCAGCCCTCATATATTTATACCCATGAATTAAATCCCCCTTTAGCCTTCTCTTCTCCAGACTAAAAAGACCCAGATCTCTCAGCCTTTCCTCATAAGGCAGGCATTCCAGTCCCCCAATCATCCGCGTAGACCTTCGCTGGACTCTCTCGAGTAGATCTCTGTCCCTCCTGAAATGGGGAGCCCAGAACTGGACACAATACTCCAGGTGAGGTCTCACCAGGGCAGAGTAGAGGGGGAGGAGGACCTCCCTTGTTCTGCTGCATACACTTTTCTTAATGCACCCCAAGATACCATTGGCCCTCCTGGCCACAAGGGCACACTGCTGTCCCATGGACAATTTGTTGAATATCTTTTGAGAAGAAGTACAGAATTGTTACAGATATAAACGGCAGTGTCATCTAGTGCCCTTCCCAAGTACATACAAGTGCTTGAAAAATATTCCATAGCTTAATTATTCTTCTCAAAATTTAACTGACTTGCTTTCCTTTTTTGGCACTGGAATAGACCCCCCTCAGCAGCTCCTCATGCTTCTGTTACTGCTATTTTAGCACTTGCATGTTCCCAGCAGGAGCTGCATCTAGCAGGCTCTCCTTTGCTCTCCCCAGATCTAATGGACTTCATTCCCAAAAGCATGTGATCTAAGAAGCCCTTCCTTATTCCTGCTCTCACTCTTCAGTTATCAGCGTGCAAAGATTACATTAATGCCATCCAGGATTTTCAGCCAGTGTTTTGTTTTTCTGCTGCCACCTGATTACATCTTAAAACTATAGCCATAGGTTCTCTAATTCCTATAATGCTGGTATTAAGCGTTTTCATATCTTTTTGTAACCAACATAAAGGAATACTACTTGGGAATGAGATAAATGTGACTGATATATGCCACCTTCCTAAAAATATGTGAACATGCTGCTCTGTAGGCTCCCAGAAAATGCAAGTGGTCAGGAGTTTTCTGGTTTTGGGTTAATAACAGAATTTCCCTTCCAACTTCTTCAATAAGGTGGCCTGTGATGCAAGCTTTGCTTTCCTGGCCTTCAGCTACTGTCTCCAGAACTTCGGTGGTGTGAGGAACCAGACATCTAATTAGTCATGCTTAACAAATAAACCAACATTGACAAAAATATGCCCATCACTTCCTGTAAATCCTAACTTGCTTTCAGCCCATGAAGCTTAGCTGATCAGTTTAACTTTCGTCAGAGTCACACTAACCCAGCAACCATTTGCTCTTTGGCTATTTACCATACATCTGCTTTTAGCATGTTTTATTGTAATGAATGTGCTCAGACCATGTGAGATAGGTAAGT
>NW_008626555.1:0-834 GCF_000691845.1 Merops nubicus
GGCAGTTAAGGCCCCTGTGGGGCAGTTAATCGCGGCCTGTCATTGGTTGGTGACTTTTTACTTCCGGGTAATAAAAAGGCAACAAAAAAAAAAACCCAAAATTTGTTTATTTGGTTTTTTGGAGGTGAAAAAATGGCCCCAGGAAGTTCCTGAGGCTGCCGGGAAGAGGAAGAGGAAGGGGAAGAGGAAGAGGAGGAAGAGGAAAGAGGAAGAAGAGGAAAGAGGAGGAAGAGGAAGGGAAAGGGAGAGGAAGAGGAAAGAAAAGGAAGAAGAAGGGAGAGGAAGAGGAAGGGAAAGGGAGAAGAAGAGGAAGGAAGAGGAAAGAAGAGGAAGAGGAAGGGAAAGGGAGAGGAAGGGAAGAGGAAGAGGGAAAAGGAAGAGGAAGGAAAAGGGAGAGGACAGAAGAGGAAGGGAAAAGGGAGAGGAAGACCAAGAAGAGGAAGAGGAAGGGAAGAGGAAGAGGAGAGAAGAGAAGAGGAAGGGGAAGAGGAAGAAGAAAGAAGAGGAAGGGCAAGGGAAGAGGAAGGGAAGAGAATGGAAGAGGAAGAGAAAGGAAGAAGAGGAGAGAATAGAAAGGGAGAGGAAGAGGAAGAGAAGAGGAAGGAGGAAGAAGAGGAAGGGAAGGGGAAGGAGAGAAGGTGGAGGGAGGAAGAGGAAGTGATAGGGAGAGAATGGAGGAGGAGGAGAGAAGAGGAAGGGAAGGGATGAGGAAGAGGAAGGGGGGAAGGAGAGGAGAGGAAGGGAAGAAAATGGAAGAGGAAGAGAAAGGGAGAAGAGGAGAGAATAGAAAGGAAAAGGAAGGGAGAGGAAGAGGAAGGAGGAAGAAGAGGAAGG
>NW_008626556.1:0-850 GCF_000691845.1 Merops nubicus
CACACACACACACAAAGACAGTCACACACGCACAGATGCACTCACACAGACACACTCACACAGAGACAGACAGGCACAGAGAGAGACACACACACAGTCACCCACACACAGTCAGCCACGCACAGAGGGAAACAGACACAGTCAGTCGCACACACAGACACTGAGTCACAGACACAATCACACAGACACACACACGCATGCACACACAGGCGCCCAGAGACACAGTCACACAGACACACACACACAGTCGGAGACACAGAGACGACCACCACCATCAACAAAACAACCACCAAATACCACCACCACCACAAACCAACACCAACCAACACCAAACAACAACGACCACCAGCCACCACCACCACCAACCAGCCACAACAATCAACCAACAACAACCACCACAAACAACAACCGACGTGCGGAAACAGCCTCTGTACCCCAGGGGTTCCACAGGGGTGTGTTTGTTGTGTGCAGGTGCACGGGGGATCGCTCCACCACCAACGTGCACACCCCAAGTGGTAAATTATTCCATATTTATGCAGTAAAACATTACATATTCAAATGACTCCTATGCATATTCATTACCTAACCCCGCCTACCCCTGCTTTGTATTATAATGAGCTCATCAGTCCTTCTACGCTTGTGCAGTTCCTCCTGGTGATCGTGGGCAGGGGTCTTCGAGAGGCGGGCGGTGGTCTCTGGGAGGAAGGCCGTGGGTCTTCCTCGTACTGTACTCTTCACCTCTCTCCTGGAATGGGGTGATTTGAGCCAGTCCTGGTCAGCTCCTGCCCTTGGGGAACATCTGCTCTCCCTTCCTAGCCCTGAGAAGTTTGTGATGTATGTTATTTGTGTC
>NW_008626557.1:0-28290 GCF_000691845.1 Merops nubicus
CAAACATTCTATGATTCTATGATATTTAAACTGGTTTAGATAATAACCACAACTACTTGAAGTATTGTGGATGCTGACAGTCTGATCTGAGGTTATTTTCCACTGTTAGCTGCAGTCAGCAAGCTGCAGCTACTGCTTGTGGAAAGTGTACTTTCTCACACACTGAGAGCTTCAGCTTTGAGAATACAATGATAAACACCTGATAAACACTCTGCATCTAGGCCTTGGTGAATGTTTGGGTTTAGGGACCAATGAACATACCATAGCAACTTAGTAGCCAATAAACCTGTAACACGAATGTTAATAATCCTGTGAATCTATGAAAGATGCTTACTGTAATAAAGTTTGTGCTATTCCTTCACCTTCTGACACTGGAGCCTGTGTTGCCTGGACGCCTCTACACTGACAGTATCATATCTACTTCTTTAAAGTTTAATTTTGGAATGTCTAGGGATAAACCAACTAGGCGGTCAAGCAGAAGAGAAAGGAATTGGTAGAAATCCTGAAATGTCTTTAATAACCTTGCACAAGCAGTGCAAGATTACTCTGAAGTAGTTTACACAGTTGTTTAAATATCACGTGTTCATCACCAACACGCTATACCAAATCTAATGAGATCCCATAAACCAGGAAACAGTGTCTCCTCCTTACCCGATAGTGAGCAAGCTGCAGGGCGAGCTGCACGAAGGCATCAGGGCTGGTTTTTGCTTTCTTTATTAGGCCCTTCCCAAAAGTATCAAAGTAAAATGAATGGAAGTCCACATCATCTGCCAGAGCTACTGCAGTACTCAGAGACCTCTCAATCACTTCTTGACACTAAAACAAACAAACAAACATGCATTCATGCATGTACATCCATCTGATTGCACCTGAGAGAACTGTTGAACAAGTGCAAGTATTTTTAATTGATACATAAGTGCTGCTTTTGTGTGCCAGAAACATCATTATCTCAATAATCACCCTTTGGGGAAAGAAGAGAAGCTATCTTTGCCAAGAAGTTAAAATTAAGATTTATTTTTTATTAGCGATCTGAAGCCAATAAACATCTACAGCCCAGAAACTATACTTTTAAAAAAAACCAACATTAAGACTGCTGGGCTCACTAGAAGATAAAAGAACAGCTCGCTGACACAGAACAGCAACAGTTGTGTGGCTTCCAGTCTGCTATACATGCTTAATTAAACACATCAACTACCATTACATTTTTGTTCAAAACTGAAATCTAAATAGGTGGTGGCAGTTCATTGTGAACACAGAAAAAAACAGTAATTTAAAAACTAATCAAAGTTTTAGGCGTGTATACAGATTTTTGAACAGAAAAGACAGTTAATCTCAAGGAACTATTACAAAAGAGCATTTTTTGTGACAATAATAATGAAACCTCAGGAACTTAAACTTCATTTTAATACAGCTACTATTTAAAATAATTTGCCATGTATTTTTGACATGTTGCCAACCAAGAAAGTTAAAAGTTGGCATCTCCTGGGCAGAATTTTTAGAGTGATGGTAAAAATTCCAGATATTTCTTAAAGTTAACTGAGTAATGTACACACATGAAATACGTATCTTAGGAGACGCTAAGGAACATAAAACTGATTTATAGGGTTTTCAGTAATTACTTAAATAATTTGACTGCACAGGAAAAGAGGAGTTTCTTTCTCAAACCACTAGGTGTTCTGTACTTACTGCTTCTGGAATTTCCCACTGTAGTTTGGTAGGACTAGGAATATTTTGATTGGTCTCTCCTTTGCAATGCCCATCTTCTGAATAGCCCAGTTCAAGGTACTCTGTTGCCATCACATTCTGAAAAGTACAACACTTCTTCAGAATTGCAACACATTGCATACTGCTGTGAAATTAGGATTTAACTGTGAAATCAATAAAACACATTTCCAGTACACAGTGAAATACAATCCATTTCCAAATACTGAAAACAGCTGCAAGTGAAGCCCTCTGGTTTACCTCTTATTTTAAAGACACCTTTACTTGTGTTCTGAGTGGGAAGAATAGCATCTGCACCTGTTCACAGTTACCTTGGTGCATTTTGTTAGACGCTACTGAATTGATCAAAATGTTTCAGTTAAAAACTTCAAACTTATTAGTCACAAAAAAAGTCAGTCTTAGATTTTGCAACCTTTGTTCAATTTAAATTCTAATTCTGCAGGCTTGTTATCTGTCAAAACTTCATCAAGAAACAGCTTACTTCAGAGTAAGTGCATATCACTGCCAAAAATTAACCGTTTCAAAGATCTCCATCCCATTCAAAATTGCATTTTCTATCTGCACTAGAGCTCTCGGGTTGGGAAGTAGAATGTTTCCAAGATAAACAATACAGCCTGATCAACCGACTGTCTTACAAGACTGCAAACTCATCCTCAAGGTAAAAAGAAAAAAAAAAAAATATATAAAAACCAGAATTACCAATCAATTTTCGTCTACTCAATATGGAAAGAAAAAGCTTGACATATGTCTATTGCATGTTCTACATATATATTTCTAATCTCTTATATTAATTTAGTTCTCAGTGGTCAGAATATGCCGACTATGAAATATCCATTCTATTCTGAAAATAATCAATAAAGAGCTAACAGATAACTTTCTAGGAAATTAAATCCTACTCAGTTTAGCCATCTTAACTGTTAGCAGAAAATGAATCAACTAATAGTTAAGTACAGAGATATGAACTAAAGCGTATAACATGATTCATTAAAAGAAAAAAAATTCACTCTTTTCCATTGAGCTACTTCAAACTGCAGTGGTCAAGTCAACCTCCAACTAGTTTGGCCCTCTCTTTCTTCCCTGGTTAGAGAAAGCAACAAGGCCTTTTTGTTCTTACACACATGGAAACATATTAGAATTAGGAAATCACCTGGGGCACCAGTTAGACATGAGACCCATTTGCACAAATACATAATTAAATCAGAATAGCTCATGTTTATGAAATAGTTTTGAGTGACTGAGTCATACAACTGCTTATGGATTTAAGCTTCAAAATGAGAAAATCAAACAGGGTTTCAAGTAATAAGCCAAGCTCATGATGAACGGTCTGACAAAAAGTGCATTTATTCCCTTCACTGCAAAGAATTACAAGAGATAATTTAAACAGCATATCAATCTGGAGGTCATCAAACAATGGCTTAGAGGAAAAGTTCAACTCTGTACCATTTCTTTACATTTTGAAAGTGTGGGATATTTGTAGCACAAGAAAGCTTAAGCAATCTTTTAAGCAAGGGTCTATTTTTTTTTTTTTAATTCTACAATCACTGTAGACACAGGCTCATAACCACTCATCAGCAACATGAAAGCAAGGGATTGAAAATAACTGCTGATCTTCAGGACTATTGTATGGACCATATCACATTGTCCTCTGCATTAACTTTTACTAAACGCCTACCTCCCATAGGTGTCCAACAATAGGAGCATCTGCCCAAGAGTGCTCAGCGTTCAGACCCATTCTGCCATTTTTGAATACTATAAGAGTGAATGTTTTATCAAACCACCTACAAAAGAAATTAAGATTTCCTTATGGGTTGGTACATTTTAAAAGCATTTTTATACTGTAACTTCATCTCTCAAAAATTCATAGTCAAATGCATTACTTCTTGGCTTTTTAAAAAAATAATAAACATAAGCAAACAGACATGAATTTGAACCTCATCAAGTTCAACAAGGCCAACTGCAAGATTCTGCACCTGGGTGAGGGCAATCCCCAGTATCAACAGACTGGGAGATGAATGGATCCAGCAGTCCTGCAGAGAAGGACTTGGGGATAGCAGTGGATGAAAAACTGGACATGTGCTCACAGCTCAGAAAACCAATCATGTCCTGAGCTCCATAAGAAGCTGTCTGGCTGGCAGATCAAGGGGAAGTGATTTTCACCCTCTGCTCTTATAAGACCACACCTTGGAGTACTGCATAGAGATCTGGGGTGCCCAGTACAAGACAGACATGGACCATTTGAAGTGGGTCCAGGGGAAGGCCATGAAAGCGGTCAGAGGACTGGAACACCTCTTCCATGCAGAAAAGCTGAGAACTGGGGTTGTTCAGTCTGGAGAATAGAAGGCTCTGGGACGCCTTCTCTCAGTCCTTCTATAAAGAGGGCTTATAAGAAAACCTGAGAGACTTTTTACCATCATCTGTGGTGACAGGATGAGGGGCAATGGTTATAAACTGAAAGAGGGCAAATTTAGATCCATCTTAATGGAATATTTTTTTTTTGTTACATTGAGGTTGGTGAGACACTGGGATGGGTTTCCCAGAGAAGTGGTTATCTCATCATTGGAAGTGTTCCAGGTCAGGGCGGATGGGGCTTTGAGCAACCTGATGTAGTGACAGATGTCCCTGCCTGTAAAAAGGGAGGTGGACTCCTTTTTTTTTTTTTGGAAGGTCCATTCCAACCCAAACCATTCTCTGCTTCTATGAAATTTACCAGCTTATAAACCACTAATTCATACGTATTAGCCACATGAATTAGTGAAATACTATAAAAGAGAAGGTGTTTTCCAGAGTCAATATTGTACCTGTCATAACATCTGCCATGTATTAAGGATTTTGCGTATGCATCCAGTGACGTCACTGGATCTTCTTTTCTGTACCCTTGCTCGACGTCATCCAAGGTCACAAAAAAGGCTGCTTTTTCAACAGCATCTAAGGACTGTTTGTTCTTCCCACGGCTAAAATAAGCCTGTCGAGCTTTAGCCCATGGTACTCTGCAAAAAGAATTTGGTTTATAGCCAGATTACATGTATGTATCCATGTTTTATCACCCTTAAGATCACTGTGAGACCTTCCTCTTTTATCAAATTCAAAACAACTACTTTAATTGCATTTAAGTTACAGCAGCAGTGAAGTTTTGAAAATACACATACAATGTAAACCTAGGAACCAATTCAACACATCATCATGCATGTGCAAACAATCCTCAGAAATTCAGCAATTCCATGAATGCAATACGTATAGCACAGAGCAAAGTTTATAACTGAACAAAATTAAAAGTCTGTTATATGGAAGAAAAAGATAGCAATAATAATGAAAATGTTTGGACAGTTGTCAATGAAAAGTTCCACAGTAAATACCTGAAATAGATCCGACATTAAAGAAAACCTGAACAGTGTAATTTCTGTATGGTTGTACCACGTTTATTTCTAAATCTGTGGTTTTTCCCAATGAAAAAATATTTCAGTCTGTTTTAAACCAAAAGTGAGAAAGGACTCCTAGTAGAAGTATATTAAAATCCACAGCTCTTTCTCTCCCTCATTCAGAAACAACTAGGCAAACGGAACTAGGTTTGTCACAATTCCGTTCAATGCAATGATCTTGCACCTAGGATGGAGAACATACAGCTTTATTTTGTAGATGCAAGCCTTGAATATTGAATAACAGTTACTGAATTCACACGCATTCTCAATTTTTAAAATAGTCCTTAAAATGCCCGTGAATCCCAGAGTACACACAAAGCTCAAGTAGTTCAGTATGTGTTATACTGTAAAGCTTTGAATCACCACTCTTACAGTAACAAAAAAACCCTGCATCTAAGCATTGGTAATTTGTACACAGGGTTGCCACTATAAAACTACGTTTAACTCCAGGTAGCTACAAATGACTGAAGAGTTGTTCCACATTAGCAATATACAAAAGTGATCAAGGTAGAATCAACTGACTGCAAACTTATTTCAAAATTCCAAAAATTCAATTAGTTTGCTATGCAACTAATTCTAAATATTAAAATTAATTTAAAAAATAACCACCATACCTATCTCCTGCAGTAAGAGCTGCTAGTTTCTCTTCACCAGCCTGAGGCTCTGATTCATCATCAAGAATTCTTTGCATCTGCTGTTCAATTTCTCGGGGTTTCAACAGTCTACCATCATGGTACAGCCACACTTTGAAGTAACGGCCCTTATGATACACAACAATGTGTTTGCTGTCTTTCACATGCTGGAGAGTATCTAGAATTGCAATCACTTATGTAAAAAAACAAAGCTGAAGTCTCAAAAACTAAATACCATTACATGCCCATTGCAGGCACTACGAAGTAGCTTATTTATTTTCACAAAATACTAAATAGTGTGGAATTAACCGCTCCCCATGTTATTTCAGCACAAAGATTCCTACATGAAAGTCAAATACCCAGATTTGATCACCATTTGTATATATAACACCAGTTTCCACACTGGAAGCCAATATTAAGCAACTCAATCTGTATTTCTGTATTTGAAAAGTGAGCACTAGCAGCCTGATGAAGCAGTCAACAAAAGAACATGCCAGATGAGTCCTATGAAAAGGTACAGCTAAATCAGCTGCATTCAAGTGCTACACAACTCACAGTACAATCTAATGGGAAGTCTTAAGAGAGCCGCAATTTAGTACTGTAAGTTGTCTTTTTTCTCTCCCACATTTATACTGGCAGATGCAGAGTGAATATTTCCATCTATGGCCAGAAGTACAGTGTTACAGAAGTCAGTGAAGCAGACTTCACTGACTAAACCACAAATTTTTCTTCACTTTATTATTTATATGGCTTAATTGGGGTAAGCCTGAACTTAAGTCATTAAGGTGTTGTATCAAACTGCAGATGAAGCTTTCTACAGCAGCCAGGAAAAGTTCCCAGTTGATGAAAACTGTTAATTGAATTCCTTCATTAACCCAAAGAACTGTTAAATTCCTACAAATCTGAAAAGACCCATTACTGAGAAGAAAGATGATGTCAAAAATGTGGCTGAGCCTAAAAGTCATGATTCTGAGAGATCTGAAAAACACTATCAGGAAAGAGTTGTAAACAGAAAATTAATCAACTAGTGAAGTAACTTTTTATATAATCCCAAACCAAGTCAGGATACCCCAACTATTTGTCTTGTACATGTGTCCATACAATAAAAACCCAGACAATCTCTTGAGTGTAAAAAGCAAGTGAGATCATTATTCATCTACACCAACAACTGACTTCACAGCAGCTGTTGAGTCCTGGTGATTACCTTACTTCTGTCCCTAAATGGTTTCCTATTAAAAAAAAACGGAAGGGAAAGGCAAACCCTTTGCCCTGCTTAAAAGAAGTGGTTCACTCCAGAGTGTTCTGCTGAAAGACGTGAAGATTAAACAACAGCTCAAGTGACAGGTTACAACATCATGAAGATTTTACCACCAATGAAAACGACCACTTACCAAGATTTTTTTTTTAATACGCTGCTCCTTTAGGAACTGTAACATACATAAAATACCTAAATTTTAATTGAAATCAGGGGGCAAGAAATCGAGCTACTCATGATAATATGGGAAAAATGTATAACACTTAAATACTTGTATATCTTTATAACTCACTTATTCACCTATAGAACAAAAGTGTTCTGTAAGTGAAAATGTTTTGCTTTAGAAAAACAGAAACCACGAAAAACTGAAGTAAAATAGGAAGTTTGAAGTGCTTAGGAGGAAAATAAGGTAATTTTATGATGTTGACTGTATTTTAAGCTGGAGAAACCGAGGATAAGCATTAAGATATACAGGAGGTATTTTAATCGCGTGTTATACTTGGCATGGGCCACTTCTACGCTTCTGTGCAGAACTTATTTCAGACTAAGAAGAACACCAAATTCAAAGCTAAATGCAAACAGTTCACACCTTTTATTTTACCGAGGACATGGAAGTGGTAAGGGTAGCATCTTCAGTACTGTAAATAACAATAGCTCATACCCTACAGTAGTCTAAAGGAGATTTTTAAACTTGCTAGTCTACTTAAGCTACTCATTACTTCCTCATGATCAGGGAGTAATCACACTAGGGATACATTTTTCTCTATTTTGCAGATAAAGGAACCTGAGACATGCTGGGAAATAATTCCTCAATGATCTACCACAGGGCAGCAGCAGAACTGTGAGTAAAATCCTCATCTGACACATGCGCCTCCTACTTTATCCACTAGCCATTACCACACCCCCCTGACTCATCCAACTTCCTATGGCACAGAAAGTTTTAGACCTCCAGCAGGTAAGATTGGAGACATCATCCCTGTGTCTATTTAGAAACTCTTTATGGCTTTTACTCTGTAGCTGAGTAGGACCAACATGCTCAATGGCAGGTTAAAACATAAGAGTGAGTTACAGATTTCAAAGTAAGTTCACAACTGTATCCTGTCTTTATGCGATGGCCCATACGTGCATTCCCAACAAGGGTGACTAATCAATAACCCTTTGAATTCCAAGTCCCTGCTGCACTAATCATAACTGTCAGGATAACTCTGCCAATTGCTGTACTTCATTCTGATGCTGCTATAATGATGCAATGTTGGATAAACATACGAACTCAGTTCTAAGAGACTCTTCAGCATACACCAGATCAGAAAAACCTAGGTATAGCTTAAGCTTTTGTAGAATGCACAACAACAAATCTGCTGTGAAATTATTAGCTGCTTCTCAAAGAATGAGAAAATGGATCACAGCTCTTTCTTCTACCTGTTGACTACATGTGTTAGTATTTCTAGATGCAATCTACCTCCTTTTACAGTGACAAAAGTCAGGAAAAACCAAACACCAAAAAAAAACACATCACCAACAAAAGCACCTCCATAATATAAAGATAATAAACAACCTAAGCCTGGAAAATTTAGGATAAGCTGATGGAGATCTTTGGAGGTTACCTTGTGCAGAAACCCATGATTAGTCTTTGGGGATGCAGTACCATTAGAAAAATTAACACCACATGGAAACAAATAAGCCTCGAGATCTTACATGAGGAGTTGACTACCAAAAAATTTATGATATTTTTATGTTCAGATACAACAACAAACAATCAAAGGCTTGGCAGTGACTAAAGTGAAATGTGTTTCTGTCTATAGGCAGTATTCACAAAC
This sequence comes from Merops nubicus, assembly GCF_000691845.1. Classification (NCBI taxonomy): domain Eukaryota; kingdom Metazoa; phylum Chordata; class Aves; order Coraciiformes; family Meropidae; genus Merops; species Merops nubicus. The sequence goes on from NW_008626557.1 coordinate 8,843, forward strand.
GCACGCAATGAGACTGTATCTACACCTGTGGTGAGGAAGTGCAGGTGAACAGTCACAGGTACAGGGTTTTTTTTGACTAAGCTAACATAATTGCTTGTGATCATGTAAGCACATCCTTAGTCCCGCACAGTAAGCACAAGTTGCAAGAACAGACTCAGATGAAAATGACTCTGCTCTAAGTCAACAGGGCATACCTCTTACATTAAAGTGTGAAAACTTAGTTACTCCTATCTTAGGATAATCAGACCATTACTGGGAGTTAGGGCAGGGCAGAAACTAGTGAAACCCTGAGTATATATTTCTTTAATGTGTTACAGAGAAAGTTTTGGACAGAGCCCTTATTACAGGTGATTTCACGTTGCTGATGTCTCAAAGTGCAGACAAAGGGTCAAAGTAATAGTGGCAATAGACCTTGACAGGACTGAGATGCAATGATCGCAACCCTGCCTCTAAACCAAGTAAACAACTAGTGTTAAACATATGTTCATATTGAGAACATCACATTGGGATGCTGTTGTGAATCATAAGCTGAAAAAGGGAAAGTTAAGCAAGAAAAATGTTTCAATGGTTGAGATAAGAGAACATCTACAGAGATAAAACCATGGATACCAAAAGATCCTGAAAGAGTAAAATGGATAAAAGTAAATATTATTTATAAAGTAAAATCACAGGGTAGATAAGTTTCTTGAAGTTAGTTCTTACTTTAAGTAAAGGAAGAGCCAAAAACACCAAATAATTTTGAAAATCACCCTAAAAGGAAAAACATCTATGTGCTCTGTATCAATTCATTACTTCCCAAGTATCAGAACACAGTATTGGTGTGTCCTTGTGTCTGTCAGATCCTTATCTGGAAGCACAGGATTTCAGCAAAAAATATATCCCAAACTGAATGCCATTAAGATGCTTATTCTCCTCAGCTGGCTCAGCTTACCTGACTCCTCTCCTGGAATACGGGAGGTATTAAACATCCGTTCCCACTGAGCTGAGCAGAGTGGAACAGTAGAACCCATCAGAAGAATCTGTGACACAAACATACATTAAAATGTAATTTTGCAAATACAATTAGCAAATTAGGAAGGGAAAGAAAAACCAGTATCTGGTTAAAGACAGGCTGTAGAACAGGAAGATTTATAAGACAACAAGTCAGGGGCTTTTTCCCCTCCCCATTCATTGTCTTTTCTTCAATTACATGTCTAAGACTCCACTGACATTCCAGTATCTGCATTTTCTTTTCCCCTCCTATAAAAACTCACCCTTCAGGAGGGATGACTGAAGCCAGCTAGCACCTGAAATCCCCAAGAGCTCTCAACGGCCAGTCTGGATGCAAAACTTACACTTGCAGCATGCATTACCCTTTAATTTCTTCTTTTAAAGCTATTTCTGGCTGTGTAGGAACAACGTTCACGTTTCCCAGATTTGTAGTTGCATACAACCACAACAACATCCCTGCCATGACCTTTAACAAAACTACTGAGTTGTTTCCACAATATATGTTTTTCTACAACATCTAGCCACTGGATGGAACAGAAATTCAGAACATGATTCACCTAGCCTAGCTTTGCTAATTAGAAATTACTGCAACATTGGATTTTATCATAATTATCAACACTTAGGCTGCCACAGGCCCACTCTTGACTTCAAGGTCCAGCCCTTTGTCCAAACCACCCCTTGTGCTCACATTACATGGTTATCACAGACTTTTCATAGATTTTGGTGGCTCAAAAGCACCATTACGTGCTTAGCACATACCAATAACATCTGTTACGCACAATACATAACATGCAAGTACAAGCCTCTGTCTTTTAAGCAAATATGTTAATTGCAAACACTGCAACTAGCTGGCATGACAGAATCCTGTATTTCTGATAGTTGCCAGTTTCTGCCCACATGCAATTGAGGTAATAACCAAGATGTCTGGGACCACAAACTTAATTACATCTTACATGTAGCCTGACAATAAGACATTGCTTTCTTCTCCCACTCTGAACACTGATCAGCTTCTTACAGACTGTGTTGGAAAAAGATCAAAAGCCATTTAAACTGATATACATACTGGCTTGATTTCTTGTCTGTCCAGTTTTTTCCGATAGAGAAGGATGGCATGGATAACATTACCAGCTCTAGCTGCCTGCAGGGTTGTGGGAGATAAATAAAGGAAGTCCTGTAAAGTACATAAGAATGATACATTAATGATTACCAGATGAAATTTAAAATTAAAAAAAAAGAAAAAATAGTGATAGCACTTCTCATGCACATTCCAAATGTTACTCTGGTCAATACAGAAAAGGCTTTAAAACATATGAATTGCACTAGTGCAGCAAGTTCATGACTTTAAACTTGAATTTTTCTTCAACGGTCACAATCTCCTTAAAAATCATCAGTCCTAAAACATACATGATAGCTGTTAATTAACATTTGAATCCAAGACTACAATATTTCCTTTTTGCTTTTAATTTTAACTCCTGCACGCACACTTGTGAATATGACCGCGTACTTTGTTGAACTGTGCTACCCATGAAATTTTACACAGAGCTTTTGAAATGTTGCTTGTTGCAGTAAGCACAAAACAGTGCAAGTCATTACTGCATGAGTTTGCGTAAGTGGCAGAAGTGCTAAGTTTATTATTAAGACCACACTGTACTTAAAGACATTGACTGCAGGTTATACTAGAAGAAAGTAAAACAAAGGCCACATACTCTGTGACAATGGATTTCTAAGCAGAAAGATATTATGAATTAAGACAACTGGCAGGAATTTTACAGTACTACTTTGACACAAGGTATTTGTAGTATTTGCCTACCATTGCAAAATAGTTACTATTAACCATAATTGGTCCACGTCCTCTAAGGTAGATATATTCTTCCCACCAATCACTAACCTGTAGCAGGAAGGAAAACAAAAGCAGTAAGATAGCAACATTTCCACAGTTTGTGTCTATGTTAACAACTCCACAACTGATCATTCCATACAGAAGCAGGAAGCAAACTGTTAGTTTGCCCCTCTACTTAAAACAGAAAAAAAACCCAACACCTAATTTCTGTTAAACTGGAAGGAGAAAGAGCAAAGAAGTGAGAGAACTAAATTAAATTCAGCTGTAGCTCTCTGATGAGCTTCAAAGAAGTCATAATTTTCAGATATTTAAAATGTATCTTATCTCCCAAATATTTTGCAGCCTTTACCAAGACAACTGGGTACAAATATGCTAGATAATATATCAGTAAGGAATTACAGTTCTCACTATGATGTTGGGATTTGGGTTTTCTGTTGGGTAAAAAACCCAAACAACTTATCACAATTCTTTATTTCTCATCCATGTGCTTTAGCTGCTTTGTATTAAAAAATTGCCCTTAATCACTCTAAACTACCTGGGTATACAGGCCCATTGTTGAGTTATCAAGCTTAACAAGCAAATAAACAGACCTCAAAAGCAATCATAACACTGAAAGCTAAATCACCTACTCCAGAATTACAAACACAAAATGAGTATTCATTCTGTAAAATTCCATTCACCACACTGTCCGTTTACTAAACCACACAAATTATTTCTGTGCAAATCAGGTGGTCTCCAATGAACCTTACAAAAATATTAGGCAGTTTCAATTGCCTTTTACATCTATGAAAGACTGGAAGTTAAAACAAAAAATGCAAATGGAACAAATTAAGTTATGTCATTTGAATGACCGAGCCTCCTATTTATCTACTCACATAGTTTGTGGCCCACCAGGATTTTAGCTTCAAATACCACTGAAGCCTTGGTCCCAAATTAAATGCAAAATCTTTGGCAAGACCCTCCATTCTTCTGAACGCCTCATCATCCATAAGTGGACGAACTGATTCCAGATACTAGAATGGATGAGAAGAATCAGCATCATTATAGTAACTAATACAGAGCTTCTTATCATTCATACACAAATATATTTAAACAGCAGACAAATATTACCCAGACTCAATTCATAAGACTGCAAATGCTACGTGGCTAAAGTAAGAGTATGCACTCTTCTAAACATCTGCCTGCGAACTACAAAACCAAGATCTTTTTCCAGACATTTGTAAACAAATCACAAATGGAAGAGTTTACTTTTCTAAAGATGCATTTTCCACTCAAAAAGGGAATTGCTTCTTCAGTATCAGGCAAAGATTTATTTTCATCTCTAAAAAAATCAAACCTTCGGTTTCTGCGACATACTGCGCTACTTACACGCTTTACTACAAGGTTTTGTTTCATAAAAAACACACTTGTACCTTCAAGCTGTGGAAGATAACCAAACTACTACATTTTGAAAGCTCTGCAAAAAAAAAAATCATACTGTTGTACAGTCTTACATCAGACATCACATCATTCAACATGAATCATGCCAGCTTCAAACTGTCACCGGTTTCAATGCTTTGTCATAGCCTTTTTTTTTCCATACAAAAGTTCTAATCCATTACACCATATTAATACCACCATGCAATATTTTTATAATACATGGCAAAAAACCCACAAGGGTATCTAAATACAGATTTAGTGCTACTGAAGAAAATGTCTTAATGAATGTACACACCCTATTGACTGTGTCTTTAACAGCTGGAACTGGCAATCGTGGCAAAGATGTCTGGAAACTGTATAACATTGGTTTACGTCCTGAGAAGAGTTTTACAAGTACCTGAAGAAAAATAAAACCACAGGACACACCTCAAATTATTAGGTTCAACAAAAGAAAAATGAAAGAGTGATAAAGTGTAATGCAACTCATAGTCCTTTCCACTGGTAAAGTACATTGCAATATATTTAGTAAACTGTCATTTACCCCTGTTTCACAAATAAAAAGAGGCCACAACATAAACTAACTTTCTAAAGGTGAAACAGATCAGGGGAAGGGAAAGACAGTCTCAGTCATTCCTGACTTCCCAGACAAATCTTCTGGTCATTAGAGAATACTGTTTATGAATGGCACACCTTGATCACAACAGAAAATAAAGACAGAATTACTTAGCACTTTTCTTCACACATTTCTCTCCATAAAGATTCAAAAAGGAAGTCTAACAGTTATCTTTTACTATGTAGTAGATACTACAAGATTATCTATATTGTGCTTCAAAACAGGAATTGTTATCAAGCCCGTAGTTCAGCAAAGGTTCCCAGATAACTATAGCCACCTTTAAAAACAATACTTATGCTTTGGAATCATGGTTTAATGTTTTCCAAAAATTATAGCTCAACATTAATAATAGTATTGATGTTACAGGGGGTTTCTTCAAGCACAAGTCTACCTATTGCATGATTTGAACACATCAAATTGTGCAAGCATGCCAGCGTTATACTCAGTACTCGTGTTAGAAAAAACATCCATTGAAACAAAGAAGCCAGAGATGACAGTTCCCATTGCAGTTTCAGATATTTCAACATCTCCTGTTCTCCATTGCAGACTGAAGTCAGAAGCAGCATTTCGATCTACAATTACTTCTTGTTGTGCAGTTGTGACATGCACTATGCTGAAAGACTAGACCATGCAACTTCTAGGCTACACATGAAAGAACCTTGACATGATCACCCTATTTCAGCATGAAACTAAGGTAAAGATTACACCAACAAGCCAGTGGAATCATTGTTGTCCAAGTCTAATCTTGGTCCAATATACTATACTACATATTGTATATAGACCAAAGACAGAAGAAAACAAAGGATGTAATTTCACTGCCAAATTACTAGAACTTCTCCCTTGTATCACCTCCACACCCAGACACTGACAAAATGACTTGTTAAAATGTAATTTTTCGCTCCCTTTCCATCTCCCGGGGCCACACAGCTAGAGGAGGTTGTTTTAGGCAGCACAAAACTATTAAGAATCACAGAGTATTACTAGGAACAAAGATCTCCCCGCAAATGGGTCTGTATCAGAGTTGCCATATGTACATGGATGCACCACAGTGATCAGCCCAAGAAAATCTAGCTACGCTTCATGACAACCTAAACTTTAAGCCAGGTGAGAAACAGGAAGTCAGCTTTTCATAAGTAAATCTAATTCCATACTTGGAGATAATTTTATTTCACAACTCTTAAACCAGGAACTGCTGAAATGATCTTTGGATACAGATGTGTTTGCTCAAGAGCAAACATTTCACAGTATGTACCTCTTTAAGTAAACTTGTATTAGAGAATTTTTAACAGCTTGAGGCCATTAAAGTTATCTGACAGACACAAATACTTAGTTACACCTCTGATTTAATATGCAGACACAGCAAATTATCTCATTCTAGCATGTGTTGCATCTGTTCACAATTCCTTTTTAAACTTATTTTTTCAATCTGCAACTAATGCCTGGATTTTTTCCCTAATGCTGGTACAAGAAAATTTTATTTTAGAATATGAAACATGTTCATTAGAAGTGCCACCACACTTCCAGCCAGCCTGAAAAAAATCACTTTGTACTGTGACCGATACCAGAGTTCAACTTTTTGATCTGCATGACTACTGAACAGAAGACAGTATATTCACTATAGCATTGTTTACGCTGTTAAACAGCATGAAAAGTGTCTACAAAAAACGACCCACTACAGGAAAATTACATAATATTAAAGGATAAAAGTCTAGAAAGCTAAAGTAGGTGGTACTGTTTCACTTGGGAGATCAGTCTTCTCTTTTGTTGGGACTATAGAAGGAGTAAGGAATTAAAATAGAGCTTCACATTAAGTATAGGACAGACACTGTTTGGCATACACCTTTATAGCATTCTGTATTTTAAAACAATACACAACAAAATACATAAAATACACACGCAACATATACAATAAGTAAAAATTTATAAATACAAAAAGCAACAAAGCGTGGTAAGTAGCATTACAGTTCATACTGATTAAGGTTTGTAAAGCAATATTAACAGCTTTAAGATATCTTGTCTGGTAGGACATACTGAAAACCCAGACAGCTACAGCTTCAAGCAATTGATAGAAAGCCTTACCATTCAGAGACTGTACTGTACAAATTCAAGTCATGAGGCTCCTGATACCGCTTCCAGGAGAAATTTCATTTGTAACAGATAGACATCAAATTCTAGTTTAGTATACCATTCTGAATACCTGTTCTTGAACATATTTCATAATAAATCATGATGTTGTTAGTCTAATGAACATCTGTTAATTTTGGAGGCTGTAGAGACTATTTTTATCACAGTAGAGCACTTAAGTTATTTCTACAATAATGGTAAAAATGAGTCGAAGCAAGTGAGTCTAAGCAGCAAAACCTCACTTCATCTTCTGGACCACCTATGTACGTACATTTCCTCACTATACCCATCACATCCTTTAAGAACCTTTTTCCAAACCACCAGAATAATCAACAGGAGCTAGATCACTCTCATTTTATCCTTCTGTGAAAACTGAGTCATAAACTGCCTATCTCATGCTTTTTCTCCAGCTCATTTTGGAGGCACACCACTAAAACAGTTAGAAGGACATTTGGTTTTTTATTCAAGCATAAGATAAATTTTAGAACGGCTGACTAGATATCCTAACATTTTAACAAAGAATGATGGTAGCACTTTCCGGGGATGCTTTGGTGCTGCAGACCAAGTTGTTTAAGCTGTTCTTGCACTTTGGTACCAGTCTGTGACAGCATCAGAAGGATGACAGTAATTAGCAGAAATATCTACATAACAGCATCCTGTCCTATGTCACTGAAAACACAAGCAAGGAAAAACCTACAAGATTTTAGGGCTCGGCTCTGAATACAGGTCAGAGAGAAGTTAAGATGAAACAGGAAGACAATATATCCTCACCATCCAAATCTTGGTGCCTGCAGAAAGTTTGCCGTGTTCAGTGAAGATCCAACCATGATAGGAAAGCAGCATTTTTAGAGAGTAGCGCATTGTGACAATAAGGGCGACCCAAAGCCCTGTGCCAAAAAGTATTCCACTCACGATATTCTGTGTTTGGTTTGACATATAGCCACTACGGAAAACAAAAGCCAGAATGTGCCAGTTAACGTTCTAAAGAGAATTTAACATGACAAAGCTAAGTTTAGTGGTACTACAGGCCGGCCTTACACAAGCTGCATGTCTGCATAGCCCTTTTTCATCAGCTCCTTCCCAAATACCCTCTCATGCAGCAAGATCAAAGGCCACAGAAGTTGCCGAATGTGCTTCCCAAATACTCAGAAAACAATGTAGTAATACTGGTATAGCAAGCTACCTATTTCATACCCTCATACATCTGCTTATTTGGCTACTCTGTCACAAACATTCTCTTCAAGAACTGACATACTTCAATAGCATTACCTTTAAGAGTAGCTACCAATACAACTCATTTCCTTTAAAGGAAAAATAACTTTTTGATCTACTTACGTTGTATCAAGTGTTCGGTTGATTTTAGCTATTATTCCTAAAGAAGGATCAATTTTGGCATACATTGTTGACATCACACCCACAACTACGATAAGCCAGCTAGATGGGCTAGCGGGATAAACGCCAGTGATAATTCCGTTCTGGAAGGAAAAGCCTTCAAATAATTTTTTCATACCAAAGTTGTTCATATTACCATGGAAAGAAACAAAAATCAACACATTTAAGTAATTTAAACAAGAAGTTAGGATTGTCCAACTTTTTCTTACGTATTCTTAACTCAGGAATAAAGAATGGATTTAGTTAAGTTTGACTGCTACAGAGAACTATCACACTGATATCAAGAATTAAAGGAACTTTTAAGTTCTTTAGTAGACAACACTGATCCTGTTGCAAGTCTTACTAAAAGACCTGAAAACGGCAAACAACTTTGGATCAAATGACACCTCATTAATTCCCACTTCAGAGTTAGGCAGTTCTACATGAAGACATGGTAAAAATACTCTACTGAACGTGACACAGAAAATGGGAATCAACTGGGTTTTTTTGGTTTGTTTTTTTTTTTTTTAGAATATCATTTAAACAGTCCTCCTTACATTTTTGGTTTTTGTTTTGTTTTTTTAAGAAGATTTTATTAACACCACTGTTAAAATATGCTTTTGACAGAGATAGGCTGCAGCTTATCTAGTTTGCTACTAATAAAATACTTAAGTTACAATCCCATGAACAAAACAAATTCACAACAATCAATACCAAATACCTCTTCAGAAACATTACTACTTAGCATAACTTGTACAAGACAGACATTCAGGTAAGTTTTTAAAAACAGCAAACATTTTCATAGAATCATTTAGGTTGGAAGGGACAGAAAAATCTGATTTTGGCAAAGAATACGTAAGATCAAGAGTATAGTCTTGTACCTCTAGTGATGACACCAAAGATCACAACTAGCTATACTTCTGACTAATAAAAGATTGCATAATTACATGATTATGAAGAAAATGTAGAAATTAACAGCAGTTTTTATTTTCTTCATCCATTTCTTGCTTCCATAGAATAAATCAAAAAGATGTAGCCTTTTAGTGTTTAAAGCATCACCCAGTGCTAACTTCCTCAGCATCCCTTATCTTAACTAAAACCCACACGTCTTTCCCAATAGGAATTTTATGTGCAGAAAGGCAAAACTTTGTTTTTTTGCCTAAACAAAACTCCAATAAATCTATAAAACATTAAACAACCCTCAAGTTCGATGGACTTTACTCATTTAAAATACCTTGAATCTGATGAACTTTTTCTTCCATGAATGGACACCAGACAGGTAGATTTGCTTGAGTGCCTCATGGCTCATTCGCAGGTCAATCCCATCTGGAGTTACTGTAAACTGAAAAGCTACGGCTTGATGAGCTTCTGCCATTTTTAGAGAGAGTTCTGTCAAAAAAAAAAGTTAAAAAATATTTCTGTTTTGTTCAATGGAACTAGGAGCTTGGCCATTTCTAGCAAGATATCTTCTACACATGGAAATATTTCAAAGTTTGCCAAATTCACATACAGTACTTGCCTCTTCCTTACAGGCTATGCTTGCACTTCAGTCTGAGCGTTAACTAAGGTACCTCTTGTAACCACGACAGCTGCAAATGGAAGCAGAACACTCATGTCACTTAGGCCTTCCGGCAGGATTGCAGCAAGCCGAATATCATGCATACGTTAGGCCAAGATGAACAAGATAAAGGCTATTGCACAGCATCTGGTAAGGCTGCTGAACAATAGGCAGCAACTGCTTGCAATTTTTAAAGTGCTTATCCCTAGAGCAGTCTGCAATGACCAACCTCAGCAATACAACTACTACTAGGGTTGCTGATGGTAATTCTCCCAAATCAGTTTGAGCCATTGCTCAAGTTTTAGAGGCTGAATCCTGGATGAATGAGGCTTCTGGGTTTCCAGAAGGATAGCTAAAGCTCACAGTGTCATACAGATAGTCTGCAATTTGACCTACGTGCATGTACAGTACTTGATTAGGCCAACAAAGAAACCAATTCAGCTTTGAACACCAGTTTCAAAACCATTAAGACAAGCCCTGTATGCACTAGCAACAACTGCAATTTATAGTACTTAATGACTCTGTCACTAACAACTGCTTATTCACAGAGGCCTTGTTCTAGACAAGCATCAGGAAGTCAGAGTCAGCTGTACATTCATTCAAATTGTCCATAAGCAGTTTGATGTTGAGACCAAAACTGCCAGATAGGCAGCAGTAATACACGGTACACTCTGGACTCAACTGTGGTTGCAAGAGGGGAAAGTGCTCAAAGGTAAGAATTCAGCATATGTTTAGCAGTACTATTAAGACTGAGATAGAAGACAACACAACAAAACCAACCATACCCCATATGGAGAACCACGCACCTGGGCTTGTCTCAAGAAGCGACAACAGGTTCTGCAGTTCACTCATGGAATTTTGTATTCTGGAATGCTAGTGTTTTAGTACCAGATCAAATAGTTTCTATTACTGTTCGACTCCCTTGTGACTTCTCAGCCTTAGGATTTGTAACTATCAACCTCTCTCCATTTCTGAGGAGAAAGAATTTCAGGAACCCTTCCCTTTTTAGGCACTTACATTTCTACTGCCCAAGACAGAAAAAGATTATATATACCATTAATCACAAACAGTCAACCTGATATTTTAATGAAAGAAAACCTGGCATGATTATAAAATTAAATAAGCTTCAACAAGAAAAATATTCCTTATTCCCAAAGAAATATTTATCCAACAAGAATTAATCCTGAGTGAAGTAAAGAAGCCCTGAAAACAGACAAGTCTAGTTCTAGGACTGGATTACTGGACCCTACGATGAGAGACAATCAAACGTCTTGTTTCTTTTCATAGCCTTTTCCTTTCCTTAGGAAAACAGTAAACCTTTAAGACTGTTCTGAATTATCATGACTGAACACCAAAGACTTCCTGAAGTCCTTTTCTTTGAACATTTCTTTTCCTCCTTAAAGGCCAATTTAATCATCAGCTGCTGTACACTTCCCCTCCTTTGCATTCCTCCGACATCACGTGTCTGCCAGCAAACTGGGGGAAAGGGCACAGGCCAGAGGCGCATGCGTGTGACTCAAACTTGACTTGCCAGTGTTAGTAAGGCAGCACCCACATCAATTACTGAACTAGCACTGAAACAGTAACTTCAGGCACTTTGGTCAGTGAAATATTTCTGTATAGCACATACTAACCTCATTCCCAGCAGAGAGCCATAAACAAGAGCTTTTAACCTTCTCAGCAGTCTGGCTGAGCCTTAAAGGGGGGAAAAAAGAGCACAATAATTTCTAAAAGTGTCCTGAAATGGCTACTTACCCTCCTTTCAGGGTTCTCTCATAATGTATCTTAAAAATCACTTGCCCCTCAAAAATTGGGGTCTTTTATTTTATTGCTTGTAATTAAAAGCAAAAGCTGCCTGTTCCTTGCTCTTTTCTGGTTTTATTTCAATTCAAACATGCTGTAACAGCTGCAGATGTTTCTCCTCTTCCCTTTTCATATCTCTGCTTGAGCCAATCAAAACTTACCACTTTTTTTTTCCCCAATTGTTATAAACAACATACTTCTAGGTTGGATGTACTTCTAAGTCAAGAAAACATAATAGCACACTAGAAGGCCTAACCCTTGACAGACTCTGAAAAACTATGCTACTATGCATAAAGTTGGAATTTTATTTTTGAAGTTTCATGATGTTTACACCACAAAGACTGAGGTTTAACTAAGACACCTCAGAATTTCAGGCTGCAGACACTGAACAGTCAACTCTGTATTAGGTCTTAAGTGTTCCTACAGCCATGGAAGGAGATTACAACCTCGGGTCTGAAAAATCTGAAGCTAAAAGAGATCCCACATGCAGGACACTTCCATTTAGTCAGGCGTGCAGTAAGTCGTTCACGGTTGCTAACATCACTCTGAAGCATGTAACACAAAACAGTGTCTAAAAGACAGTAGCAAAACTATCAAGTGCATTTTAAAAAGCACCAAGCCACGATAGAAAAGTTAGATGTTTTACAGAACATTGCACAAAACAGGGTATTAATTCCTGAAGCTGTAACTTTTGGAAATGCTACCGGGTATAAAACTTTGTTTCTCGAGATTTCTTAAGCTTTACATGGACAAAATGATAGTGCTAAAAACCCTGACGTCACCGCCTCTACCTCAAAGAAAAGCAACTCCTCTGCTTTTGGGAGATATCCATGTCCCCTCTTATTTCAGAACTCATCTTAGGCACTTGCCTCCCATACACTGGTTGGCTCAGGCAATCAATTCCTCTTCCCCCTATTTCCTATTCCTCTCAGAACAGAAAAAAACTGCCGTTTCTCCTCAGCAGGAGTCCAAACGTTCAGTGGAAACATCTATAGCTCCTTTTCCTATAAAGGAAGCAAGTTAAACACAGAGAAAGACTGGTGAGAAGTCTTACTCACATGATCCAGAACAGCTAAAACCTTGGTGAAAGGCTTAATTCTATGACTCTAATTTGCAAGCTACCTCAACAACTTCATTTGAGGCTCTCCTCAAAGATTTGACATTTATGTATAGATGAGCTTTAATATACAGGGCACAGAGTTATCGGTAACCAAATTAAGCTGACAAAACAATTCTCTCCAATTATTCTACTTTGACGATTGAAGGCTGACAGTTCTCCTGGAAAAACAGTGATTGCTGTATACAGTTTCTCCAAGAACACTGCTATCTACCAGTTCACACAGGTTTCATACTGTCAAGAGTCCTCAGACAGCTTTGGCACTCATACCACAGGTTGCCCATAGATGGTGAGCAGAATTCTGGCATTACATGTCCCTGTGCTCAGAGCTAGAACACGTTCCATCTTGGAAGTATGATGGCAGTTCTGATATCAGAAACATTTTGAGGCCCTCAACTTTATGCAGGTACCAGACACCACCAACAAAGCAATTAGAAGCATCTCATCACACAGGTAGTGTCTTCTGAGTCCTGCCAAGTTCCTACTAGCAAGCTTCAAAGCCAAAACATTTAAAAAAATAAATAAAAATTGGAAGCATTACCTTCATTCCTTTCTTAAGATAAACTTACAACTTCAAATTTACCTTAGCATTTAGGTTTCAAATAGGAATACAGACAGGTGAGGAGAAAAGAGTGATACTAACTATTTTACAATTACATTGTTTAAGGAAGTTTTCAATACAGGAAGCGGAGAAAGGTATCAGTTGATAATACATTAGACCAAGTTTTAGTTAGGAAACATACTTAACTACATTAAGATTTCCATTTAAAGCTACACACCTTGATCTCAGAAGGTCTTGGGAAACCAAACAAGTGTCCCAATGTCATTGTCTGTCCACAAAAAAAGTTCATTTCAAAGAGAAAAGGGGCTACTGGTGGATAAAAATCTATTACTATCAAAATGCAAAGCAGTGAAATCTATTATTTGAATGTTACAAGCAGCCATACAGAATGGGGAAAAAAATTCTGGAGTTCTCAAGTTCTCTTTAAACACATCAGAGTTGAAGTCTTTTAATATTGCAACACTAAAGAAGTTTTTTCCAGTATTTCAGTCCACACATCAGATTTCCCTTCCAGAGATGAGTTTGCTACAGCTTTTGGAAGAAAACAAGACACCTTAAAAGTTTCATTTGTATGTTCATTTGTTGTCATATTTTGACACTTTATGATAGATCACTGAACTCCAAGAGTCTGAGGACAGACTTAATAAAATCAGAGCCAGCATTAACACAGTAGAACACCCGTGTTGTGTTTGTGCTGAGACAATGATCAAGTATGATCTCTCAAGTTTCAGCTATGACTAGAAAAATTTGCATTTTCTGCTCTCCTAGAAAGCCAAAACTATGAATACATTGTTTTATACAAATCAATTAATGTTTATGCTCAAATCTGTTGATTTCATACCAGAAACAAAAATCAAGCTAATCCTGAACACTGAGATGTCTACCAAAGTCTCTTCTCTTCATGCATTATTTCAAATTTCTCTTCATATTTCCACTACTGATGCTCCTGCCAGTCCAAGCCTCCAGTACCACCTACGCAAAGGAACTCTGACTACCCTACAGCAGCTGACTTTGCCTAGGTAGCATGCTTGCAATGAAATGCTGTGTAGTGAAATACAACCAGGCTGGTGCCAACATGCTAAAGTAACTTGCTAGCACATTAGTTTACTTCCACACTTTCCACCCAATTACACTTTAATGGCAACATTGATCTATACAGCCGCCCCAGAAGTGGATGCCATCTATGGATAATAAAGGTTGCTTGACTTTGTTTTTGTTGAAAAAGACTCATGCAAACAAGGTTCTCCAAACCAAAAGGTGTATCTAATACTTACATCAAGCAGCAGGATCTCTTCTTACACAAATGTAAAGGGTTATAATCTTCCAATAAATTTTTTATAACTGTAGTTGTCTTTGTAAGATTCATCAAGTACATCTTCACCTGTCTGAATTCTGCAGAGGCTCTGAAGTCTATCAATTTGACACCCTTCCAGATGTTTGATGCCAAAGTAGTAGCTGTCAAATCTAGTTAAAAGGTTGAAGACAGCAAAACACAAAGGAAAAAAAAAAACAAAAAAAAACAGAAGTGCAGATGGATTTACAAGTACAGGGACTGAAACTGGGAGCAGTGGCTGACAGACCACAGGATTTAACTGCCATGCAGACAGACCTCAACAGGCTGTAGAAACAGGCAGGCAGAAACCTTAAGTTCAACAAAGATGAGTACAAAGTCCTGTGCCTATGGAGGAGTAACCCCATATACCAGTACACACTGGAGACTGACCGGCTGGAAAGCAGCTTTGCAGCAAGTTGCACAAAAGCCATCGAGGTACCCTTGCAGCAAAGGTAGCTAATAGAATCCTGGGGTGCATTAGGAGAAGTGTTGCCACCAGGCTGAGGGAGCTGAATCTTGCCATCTGCTCAGCACTGGTGAGACCTCATCTTAACTACTGTGGCCAGTTCTAGGCCCCTCAGAAGACAGAAATTAAATTACTGGATAGAATCCAGCAAAGAGCTGCTAAAAGGATTAAGGGCTTGAAGCATCAACCCTATTTTCTTACACAGTTTTAACTGTATGCCTAGCAGAGATGCTTTATGAAATGTAATGCAGCAGTTTTCATAATAGATCTGCAGCAAAAGATAGACTTACTTTACAACAGTAAGGGTTGGACAAGATATCCCACTTTTCAATTGCTTTAAATGAACACATCTTGGAAGTCAAATTAGTAGTAGGAGTGAAACATTCAAACAGAGCAAGTTTACCGGAACTGCCCAAATTTTGCAGTAGAATTTTTACAGCTCTTTTGTGCAAACATTTCAGACAGTGATTCACCTGCATTTTTCAACATTATTCCAGTAACTCTGCCCTCGCTAAAAAACATCAGTGTGTCATCATACAAGGTTTTCAAATGTAGGCTGGTGTTTTAAACAACATTATATTGCAGAGTCTGAGTCTGCTAGTCTTAAGGCAGGAGGTAGATTTCTGGAGCTGACCTTAAGTCATGTGCTGTGTATACTGCAGTGATATGTTGGCAAACAGAACTAACTCATAAAATACAAGCCATTGGAACTTAGTGTTACATGTATATACCTATTTAAAGGAAACATTTACTGTTCCTATCAAGTTAAGAAAGCCTCTATTATTGAGAATAAAATCAATGTGACTTCAGTAAAGTGTTCTCATGGAGTTTGCTATAAATGCAGTAGTTTCAGATGCTGAAGTATAGGCTGTACAGCAGCATCCAGCACTGACTCAGCAACTCAAGGTCCTGTCCACTCTTATGTGAGCGATTGCCTCCCCACCTCTACCTGACATAAATCTTAATGCTAGAGGGTCAATTAAGGCAGCTAAAGAAAGAATGCCAAAAGGATGGTAAAACTACTTTTTCTCTCATGCATCTGGTGCTCCTTTGATGCACAGCTGAACAAAGTTAAAATCAAAGCTTAAGAAACTGTTCAGTTCCAACAGAAAATTCAAAGATGTTGAGTTTTATGCCTTCAAAAGGAAATTCAGGTTTCTATCTCTAAAATCTTCATGAAACATTATAAAATATACAGCTCAGACATTTAAATATATGATCAAAAAGACTGTCTGGTATCTTGTATCTCTTTCTTGGATATTCTACATGCCCATGGCACTTTCTTGAAGTGTATACTACACTTCCTCAAAAAGGGAACAAGGTATCAAGGTCTTAGAGTAAAGAGCTTATTCATAGTTCATGTGATATTCCACAAGGTGCTGACTTGTGTAAAGATTAACCATATGCTGTTATTCACTTGAGAATTTCTCTTTCTAAACAGCTTTCCTGAAAACTAATTTTCTGTAACATCCAACCATGCTTCTGCATAAAAAAAGACATTGATACTTACTGCTCAAGTCTTACCAATAACCCACCTACCTTACAATGATCATATTCCACAGATGGAAAAAATCACTAAAAGAAATCTGAGAGGAATGAAGACAAATAATTGCTGGGCAATAATAAATAGTCATGTGGATTAATTTAACTCAACAGGGCTTCTCAGGTGAACCTCATGACTACTGCACAGAAATAAAACAGAAACCAAAGAATCACTCTCCTTTAAAGTTGATTAAACATAGCATTCAATCAATTATCATTTGATTAAAACAAAGTTAAGCTAAAGGGGCATGACAGAACGTTGTCAGTTGTGACTGACACCTGCTAAAACGAGTTTAAGCCTGCTAAAAGCTGATTTTTTTTCCTTTGTGCAGCAGTTCTCTCACAGGGTCCCCAAAGTAAAACTACTGCACCATGACTGAAGGGGCTGAAGTCCCATGAAGAAGTACTGAAGCCTCTCCTTCAACAGCCACCATTTGACACATACATTTCAAGTTTTCACCTTTGGTTATTGCTAATTATTGGCTCCAAACCTCCCCACCCTCAACCTACAGCTGACAGCAAATGACAAAAATCTTAAAGGACTTCTCACACCTAAAAAGTGAACAAATGTTGTTGCTCAAGCCAAGATGGAGCAGTGAAAACATGTATTTGCCCAGGTACAGCAACACCAGGACTTGCCACAACCGTCACCTACAGCAGTTAGTTTGAAATCAGAACAGGTAAGGAACCTGCAGTAGTAACTTGCTGTCCCACTGACAAACCTAGCAACTCGTGTCCTGTTCTCAGCAGTTTTCCAAGATCACCTGCAGGTGAATATTAATTACACTCCATAGGCATCTCCTTTGGAATCTTGCACCAATTCCTTTATCCCCTCCCTAAGGGGTAAACTAGAGTAGCAGACATATATGGAAGGGAAGAGTTAGTAACTAACAGACACTTAAGCAAACCTGAACAGCTGTCTTCCTTAGAAGTGGGCTTGAGATCGATTTGTCACACAGAAATCTTCTGTCCCACAAGCTCACTGCAGCTGGGATCTTGAGTAGATTAGGATGCACTGAGAGGCAGATTCATTCCAATGCTGCTAGCTCCTAACAGACATCGTACTGCAGCAATGGCAAACAGCTGTAGCTCTGAAACAAAGTCAAGGAAACAGTTTCTGCTTTAATTCACACAGCTTTCAACTGCTCAGAAGGACTGGATCAGAGTGGGACCACGCTAGAAGAACTGATGGCAATGGATAGAACAGTCACAAACAGCAGTTCTGAAACACTGTTTTCCATTACAGTGGATGAATGTATTCTCTAGATTGATCTTTCTTGATTTAATGGGTCTGAGATGATGAGGAACTGCAAAGTTAAAGAAAGATCATCTGCTACCCACTCAGTCATTTCTGAGGGCTCAAACTAGCAATTCCTAGCTAGTGCAATAGGCAAGGTGATCTCGGGATAGACGCCAACAGGAGTTTCAGCTTTCATTTTAAGGCATCCAAGTGCTTGCCTGCAGACTTTAAGCTTCCATTACAGTCAATAAAGATGCCATCAAGATTTCTTGGAGAGATGTTCACAAAACAAACTGTTTTCACCGGCACTTCCAGGAGAAAAGCCAGCAATAGTAAGTTTTGTTCTCACCTGATCAAACTGGAGAAAGCCAAGCAATGAAGTAGACAGGACTGGCTAGAGCAGACAAAGTATTAATTATCAGTCTACCCTAAGGAATATTAATGCCTACAGTTTCTGGATCATATGGCCTCTCTCCTCTTCCCAAATAACATGCTCCTGTAAAAGATGGCTCCAAAATGTTCACTTCAACAGGAGCCGAACCATCGACATGCTCCACAACTGTAATCAAAACAAACTTTACAACTGTCAAATTATCAAAGGTTTTCTCCTATATATGGAGTAGGATACTCTATACTGCTCCTAGATCTTTTAGATTATTCTAGTGGCTATTACAACACATGTCATGCTGTACATGTCCCAGCAAGCTACCTCCTCTGACCTTCCAGAAATTCAGAATAATCTTGCTGAGTAAGAAGCAGGCACACAAGGCTAAAATCCTACACTGTGTCTGCAATGTTATCACACCATGAAGACACCTCCCCTATCCTCCCCAAAATAGGCTCTAGATCTGGGTATTTCTTTATTTTTACTCTTTAATTTATATTTTGCTATAAAAGATATGCCTAGACATTTGATTTTGTAAGTTTTATCCCTTCTCTCTCCCTTTGCACTGATTAACTTCTGTGCTCATATAGTAAAGCAAGCCGAGTGGATCGCTTACAGTAAATGAATATTTACCATGGAAGGTTTAAAGACCCAAGTAAGGTCTTACAGCCTATGTTAGGTCAAGAGACCTGAGTAAGGTCTTTGAGCCTGTGTCAGGTCAAGAGACTGAAGAACCAGTTCCAAACATTGTACAAATATTTAAATCGACCATTCAAATTAAAGTTAATCCAGACTTTGAAAAAAGGGATGCTTTTCAATCACTTAGACCTCGGTCTTCCGAACATATGCACTTCACGACTATGACACAACACGCTGCAGGGCAAAGACAATGGGTTGTGAATATTAAAGAAAAAACAGCGTTCGGTCGGTTTTTTGGGGGGCTTAAACGCAAACATTCCGTTAAATCGCCTTTTAACCGAGACTACCCAAACCCAGCGGCCCGCCGTGCTCGGGATTCAACGTCCCGAGCGCCGAGAGTGGCACAAATCCCACGCCTCCCAAGTCCTCCCCCGACGGCCCCGGGG
>NW_008626558.1:0-8344 GCF_000691845.1 Merops nubicus
AAAAAAAATCTTAATATCTCAGCTGGTAAATATTTCCCTCACAGCAGGCAAAACCAAGTCTTGTCACCTCTGAGAGGAGGGGCTGAGGTTTGGCAAAAGTCAAGTTGTTCCTGCAGCTGGACAAGCAGCTGGGAGGTGCAGAGCAGGATGCTGAGCAGGCCTGGCCTCACAGTTTCTCCTAGTGAAGGGGGACAGGGGCACAGGGAGAGGGGAGAGGTTCCAGTCATGGCTTCTGTCAGCAGCACTCTTGTCCTACACAATCCAACCCCCTGCTTGGCAATCCAAAGCTAGCAACCTCCACAGCCTTTGAAACTCTGCCATAGTATATGCAGATTGGTATTTCATTTGCCTTTTCTAGCAAAGACTAGGCTTTTACTTGCTTAGGGTCACCCTTTATACCAAGACCAGGGCAGATACTGCCACCTTAGTTATTTAGGAAGTGATGGGAAGTCCCCTTACACATCCGGTGCTGTCTTCTGGTCTCATTCTCCACCTTCCTTTCACTCCATTTTACCTGTTTCTTTCTTTTGTCTTGTACTATTCCAGTGCTACTATGGTGACATAATCCCACATGTACAAAGCAGTAGCCTCAAATGAGCCTGTACTAGTGAAACATCTCCCCTACAAGTACCTGCATTGATGAGTCAATATTACTGCAACTAACCTGGTCCTAGGGAAAATCTACCCACAGGCATCCATCAGGATTTGGGCATGCATCACTCTGCACTTGTTACAATCAAATATAGCCACAAATACACTCACAAACACCAATCCAGGAGAAGTGTACCGAGCAGCCAGCACTTGGCCCCATCTACACAGAACATGCTAATTGGTATTTGTGAATACAACAGCAAATGTTAAAATGTAAATCTATTTCACTGACTCAGGATGCAGGGCGCTGGTATTGTCCAAGCACCTGGTACTCACTGTACTGTGCTCTCCTCCCAGATGAGAAGTTTTGAAAAAAAATCCATCCCCCTTTTTAACTTTACATTCACAGACTACTCCCCATAATTCAGAATTAATTGCTTTCAAAGCTCCTTGAGGGTATTAGCTCTGAGGAATATTAGCTACAAGCTTTAGTGTATTAACTGAAATTCTGGGCTTAAAAACATGAGGCAAGTTTCCTGTAAATGGCCTGTCATCTGTTTGAAGTATATTCAGACTACTGTTCCTTCCACTTAAAAATAAAATATTTATTTTTAAAAATACATAACTTTAATAGATATTAGTGCACTTACAACGTCAAGCACATTTTCAGATCAGTTAATGAATATTTAATTAGCATGAATAATTGTCGCTAGGCAAAGAAAAAGGAGAAACAGAGACAAATGTTGTTTACTAAAACTGCTTTTCATGACATCATTTATGTTGCTTGACAGTGAAGAACTATCAGCTTATCTGTGTGACCAATGCTTTGCCATTCTCAACCAGCTGCAGCCGAAACTTTGCCTTCACCTCTTCCCTCCAGCCAAAGCATTTCACGGTTAGTCTGAAAGGCAGATCATGACATCTTATTTTGGAGATCTAAAAATAGGATCCTAGAGTATCTCACCCAATTTCCACTTCTGAAGAACAGAAGCGAGCCACAGTAAGGAAGAACACAGTGAAACACTCCGTGCTGGCCTCTCTCTGTTCCACTCAGAGTCCATAACAACATCTGCTCTCTGCTGTGGTCCAGCCCACAGTGAACCTCTCCATAATGGCATTTAAAAGCCCTACTAAGACGAATTACAGTTCACACTGGGGAACTGCAATCCAAACCTACAGACAGGGTTTTGTACAGGAGTCTGAAGCAAGGGGCACAACCAAGCTCAGAGGCTTTTGTTGTTGTAGTGCAGAAGTGCTACTCCCTGGAACTAGGCTGAAGGCAACACAGAACAGCACACACAGGGAAGGTGTCTCTGCTACCAAGAGCTGCTGAAACCCAGGTAACATCAGAGGGAAGCTGTTCTTCCTTGCATAAGTAGTCTACATTTTTTTGCCTCATTTTGTAATAGTTACTTTATATGAAGTATTATAGCAAGTCATTTTGGTAGCCATTATTCCCTGTTACCTGGCAAAAATGCAAACCCCACCTTTGCTGGCATGAGGGGAAGCAGGGCACACAAAACTGATGGATATATACTTTAAAGAGCAGCGTTTAAAGTCAGACCAGAAGGGCAGCTTTGCCAGGAGGCATGCATACCACACAGCACTAGCATCTACTTAGTGAAATTAAAACGCTGTCTTCAAATAAACTGCATTTAAGTAAAGTTGTGCAGCATAGGATGTCTGTTCCACAAAAAAAACCTCCATTTATAGCCAGCAGTTAACACACCACATGAGATCAAAGGTTAGCTGAACCTCTGCACAGTAAGAGCGCAACTCTAGAGCCCAAGGCAGCTTACAAAAGGCAGGCACTGGGCAGGGGTCTGGCAATACAGGAGATCAAGACATTTCTGGGACTTTTTTCTTCCTTACCCCTAGCAACTAAAGTAATAGTCTATGGTTTTTACTCAATGATACTTGAGATTCTGCAGTCTGAATACTCAGCTTATCTGAGAGGGTAGCTATGACCAGAACTTTATCAATTTACACCACAAAAATACATCGTTCTGTAATGAACCCAGGAAAGCAGAGCTACAACCTTTTTCATTGTCATAATAAACTCTTTGGGATTCCTCATTACTAGCAAACAATCATTAAGGTTGGAAAAAGTCTCTAAGATCATCAAGTCCAACCACGATGATCGTGATGGCTTTTAATACATAACTGACCCCTTCCACTCCAATTCAACCTTCCCCAATACAGCACTTCAATCTCTGGTACTCCAGAAGAGGCCTGTGCATGTCTGAGCAGGACATCAGGGCTGGAAAACTCAACTGCCCAGTCACAGGGATATAAACAGCTGAGGCAGATGATTCACAACTGTTCTGGTAAGAAGTCCTCTGAGTTCACAACTTCCTGTCCTCCTTAAATCATGCTTATTTAACCAGTTTTCTGAACAGGAAGAACATATTTGTCAGTGTTCCCCACCATTCCCTGCCTTTGAAGAATACATACTTGCATAACATTAAGACATAATCACTTGAAGACATAGACCAGAAATTAATTTCACTGGCATATACATTTCAGGAGCAACCAGAGTTTCTGAGTAACACTGGGGAGCCTGTATTCACCTGTGTGCAAATGTGGGCACAAAAGCTTGTCACCTAGGAAAGCAGAACAGATGGGAAAACATCCAGATTAAGTGATTTCAAGGAGTAGTGGTGCTGACCTAAGAACTAAGTGCAGATCTTGCAGGTCCCAAATGCATGTCTTTTCCACAAGATCATTTATTCTCTGTCAATAGAAACCTTATGTGAGCCAAACCCAAAAAACCACAGAAGACAAATAAATGCGTTTTCAGCCTGTAACTCAGGTCCTGGACAACAAATACAAGGTACGATTCCATTTCTTAGAATAAAATATCGATTACACGTAAGGATTTCCATTCTTCCTCTTCCTAGTTTATTTAAAGCTAAACCAAACTCTTAAAAGAACTACTAGAACAGTTACTTGATTACAGAAATAGCTCATTAAATAACCGTTACTGCAATAAAACTCTTGTTGAATCACATCTGTATAATTTCCCTTTGGAATACTTTCTACCCTGAGTTGATGTTTTAGCAAAAAAATCCTGAAGGTTTGGAGAATGCAGTATCTCAGCTTAAACTCAAGTTTCCACAGTATCCTTCTTATAAAATACACATTAACTTTATCCAGATAAACTTTATAGGTAATGTTATTCGTAAGCTCAGGCTACCTAGATCATAGAATCATTAAGGGTGGAAAAGACCTCAAAGATCAACAAGTCCAACCACCAACCCAACACTACCATAACTACTAAACCATGTCCCGAAGTACCACGTCTAAATGTTTCTGAGCCCCTCCAGGGATGGGGACTCCACCACCTCCCTGGGCAGCCTGTTCCAAGGCTTCACCACTCTGGCAGGAAAGAAATTCCTCCTAATATCCAATCTAAACCTCCCTGGCACAACTTCAGCACATTTCTTCTTGTCCTATTGCTAGTAACCTGACAGAAGAGACCAAAACCCCCTCACTACAACAACCTCCTTTCAGGTAGTTGTAGAGAGCAATAGAGGAGACTCAGGGGTGACCTTTCTCCACACGAAACAATCCCAGGTCCCTCAGCTGCTCCTCATAAGACACATTCCCTAGACCCTTCAGAGATATGCCATCTACTTTTGTGGTAAAAACCATCAAGCTGCTACAAATCAACTCACAGATGGTCTTCTCTTCTAGGCATCTCCTGCATAAAGTGAGATGAGTAGGCAGCTGACAGACAGAAACAGGGCACATGCAAAGGCACAAAGGCAGAGTTCACAGATGGAAATATCTCAGCTACTCCAGCTGATAAACAATGTGTTTGATTAGCAAATCTGATCTTGAGACTCATTAACAGGTGTTCTTTGTTTCCAGTATTTTGTTTGTCTGCTTCAGAGCATGCCAATCAGGTTCTGCCACTCTTACTCCCATTGGATGTATTTTGCAGAATAAAGCATTACTCAGTGAGAAGGTCAAAATACATGTGGAGACATAAAGGTTCTGCTATCTGTCAACACATTTTGAAACCATGTCTTCATGAGGAATGTAAGCTTTGGGAGTTATGCTCACCATAGGTATGTTGACCAGCAGTTAAATCATTCTCTGCTTCTCATTACCAGACTAGTCTACTTCCAGTAACAGAAACACAACACCACACATTGCTAGGCCACTAGAAAATATGGCTGGCTCTTTAAAATATCTCAAATTCAACCAATGCTTCCACTGAAGTCTTTCCTAAAGGTGTCTTTTCCAGTAAATAATTACTGGAAACATATGAAACTTATGTTTCATTGGTTGGACTTCATGATCTTAGAGGTATTTTCCAAGCTTAATGATTCTGTGATTCTAACTACAGGAAAACCAGAACTAGTCTAGGGAGAAGTCTCAAGAGAGTCTTACTACAGAGCTTCCTAAGTTCTCCTTATGGTGCTGACCAGTGCCCACAGAGCATGCACCCTGGGCAGTAACACCATGCTTGGGTGAAAC
The DNA here is from genome assembly GCF_000691845.1 of Merops nubicus. NCBI lineage: Eukaryota > Metazoa > Chordata > Aves > Coraciiformes > Meropidae > Merops > Merops nubicus. Next base: position 5,077 of record NW_008626558.1, read on the forward strand.
AAGTTGTCTCCTTCCTCCAGATACTGATATATGTTTGCACACCTTTTATGTAGGTCAATCAATGTTCTGTGCACTTCACCACCATCCTGATTCTGTATGCAAGGTTATAATAGGGAAAGCAGCAGGGCCAATGCAGCTGGAGAGATGAATTACACATATGCACTAGCTTAAGCATTCCCCTCCCTCAAGATACTCACTTTCAGCTTGGACTGATAAGAGCATGTTGAACAAGTGGTGTGGTTTGATAGTGGAACTCAATCTTACACCGTGCGTCGACGGCCCCATAAAGCCTTCCTGAAGGTTTTACAATGTTTATTTGAATATTTAACATTCAGCAATGGAACACTCTTTTACTACTTTCCTACTTGACTTAGTGCTTGCTGGTTTATTTTGGGTAGTATATTGCTGGTAGTTTTTATTTGCATAAAGTTACTTCACTAAAGAAATAAAGATGTATTTCAACTGCAACAGCCTGGAGTAGGAATAATTTTTCTCTTTACCTTGTTCCCACTTCAAAAAAATAATCTCATGTTGCTTGAAAACAGAGGCAAATAAAAAGATCACTGGTAAGAAACAAGCCTTGAAAGATGCACTTCCAGTAAACATGCTTAAAGCTTACCTTTCATACTGAAGGTTATGCTAATTATCATATTTAACTCTAGTGTAATAAACTATTAGATATCCAAAACACTTCTTAAACTTTGGTGACAATCATCTAGAAGTAGGATGCTAATAATTATCTGTGCAACACTATTCTTCTCTGTTGTATCTTCATACCTCTACCTCTTTACTACCCTCAAGAATGAGGCAGCCACCAGACTTGCATCCTCCTACAGGGGCAGGCCACATATAAAACTGATGGGGCAAGCACCAGTACTAAGGACTTGCACTGAAATGAACTCTCTATTAACAATTCAATTAAATCCTTTGTAAATATAAGAACTCTTAAGGGTTTGTAAGGTTGTGGGCTTTTTTATGCTTCTCCACATTTACCTATTTTACTGCACACAGCTTGACCTAATATTTCATCCCTACAAACTCTGGACCTAAATTCTGGCCCTGTCCCTGCAGCTGGATGACCCTGTCCTCATTCCACCCGTGCCACTGTCTCCCTTTCAAAGGCTAATCCCATATTTTGAGGGAATTTCTTTTCTAGGATCAGTTCTAGTTCTGTGGAGGGGCTGGCAGAAGAGAAACACCACCCTCTCTGTACTGCTGTTGCTTACCAACAGTCTGATACATCCGACTCTTCCCACCATGAGAGATGCACTGCAGAGAGAAGTATGGGGCAGAAGTATGAGAAATGTAAACCTACTATGCAAATAATGTTATCAAGAATGTATTTAAACATGCAAGCAAATACATCCTGTTGCTACAAGAGCCCATTTTTTCTCTTGTTATTACATCATTTACCTCAAACAAGACAGCTGCTTTCTGAGAGGAGCAATGAGGTGTTCCCAGAGTGCAGCTCTCTAGTCTCCTCTACCTTCTTTCAATGTCAACAGTTAAAAAAAACCTCTGAGGAAGCTTGATCTGTACAAAAGATGGAAAGGGAGAATTCACTTTAGCTGCATTTTTCTTTTATACTTTGGAAATGATTAATGGATTTGCTAGAACTGTTTACAGAAATGCTTCACTGTAAGCAAGTATTAAAGTATCTTAAGAAAGTGATAAATTAAAACTGAAGCAGAAATCCAAACAATAATCTTGCAGTAAGGACAAAAACAATGCTATGGAATTCAATAAGCTTAATTTTAACCCAGTGATTTCTAGAGCATGAAAGACACCACCAGCCAAGAGGATCTAGCATGTGACTCCTCTAAAGTGGTACTGTTTTTAATTAGCTGTAGCCAGGGGTGAGGAGAGCAGCAGGGAATCAGCTTGAACAAAGTGCTAGGCAATGGTGAACCCACCCTCCACAAGTGCTCAGAGCATCTCAGGCTGAACAGTCCCAAGCAGCAGCTGAAGACAGCCCAGTGCTGCCTGGAGGAGAGCTACAAGCAAACACCAGGTTGTGACACTGGGCACTGCTCCATGCATTAGGCCATCAGGTACATCAGACTACTGACAAAGAAACCTTCCCCCTCCTGCTCATACACAACAGTATAACCCTCAACAAAAGAGAGCTGACAGTCTTGTTGATACGAACGACACATGAAAAATACCTTTGCAGCTCTTCATGTAATGCCTTATCAGCATTGCTGGCACTGTTCTTCATCTGGTGACACACACACACACACAAACTCATTTAATTAGCCTGACTGAGGCATAAAAAAAGAAAATCAATCTTACAAGTAGAGCAGGTGCTCTGCTTTGCTGCTCAAAGTGTTTGAGAGATGCCACATGAGTTCTTGATTTTAAGCATGAGTGTCAGTGTACAAGTCATTATTTGGTATAAATTTGGCTTTGGGCATGTACTTAGGGAGACAGTACTTGACATTGTGATGACTAGGTAACGCAAAATAAAACTGATAAAAAAGTGGTGATAAGAAGCAACACCCTGACCACCTGATAAACAGAAGGTGGCAGAGACAGCTCAGAAAGGTGACAGTGACACATGGCCTGTACAGACTGCTGCAGGTGCACTCCCAGCTGCTCAGGCTTTCACCCAACCTGTTTGGGAGAGGAGTTTGTGATGTATTGGCAAGGAATGCAGGAGGCACCCAACCAAACCTGAGAACTCTGGGATGATACAGCATTGCCCTACTGCAGCCTCACCCTGCCATTTCACTGTCTCTCAGCATCCAGAAGACAGAAACATGAGTGGATACTCTTTGTCCTCATACAATATTTATGTCCTCATTTACTTCCTCTCGACAGCCCAGATTTTTATAGACATCTGCCACGTCCTCCTCACCTGTCCTCTCCATGAAGCAAACAGCCCTTGGCATTTCCCCTTTCCTCTGCATAAACTGTTTAACACCTCTGACCTCTCCTATTTGCACCTTTCCCAGCCCTAATACACCCTTGAGATGAATTCTGTTCACTCTTCTTTTTCCTTCACGTTATGCATTCCAGGAGTGGCATATTGCATTCTCTGATTTTGTCACAAATAATTCCTAACCTTCTATTTTCTTTTCCACGTTACCTGACCATTAAGCTAGTAGTTTAAGAATTATGCAAAATTATTCCAAAATCCCTTTCATAAGCAAAATCAGCTAATTTAAAACCCATCAACACATACAGAGAGATAGGACTGTCTTACCCTCAACACATTTCTGTGTCTATCAATACTGAGTTTCATCTGACATTGTAGCACTCATTCCTG
>NW_008626558.1:8375-10590 GCF_000691845.1 Merops nubicus
TCAGCATCAGTGTCATTTCAACATTCCAAATTTTCTGTTTCCTCCCTAATTCAGTACATTTTTCCAGGTCAGTTATGAACACAATGAATGCTACAAGTCTTAGTTAAACTACTAGTAATGAAATCTGGTCAATAACCCTGTAACTGTCTGGAGCTTCTTAAACTATTTACAATGTGTATCTAGATGACATTCATCTAGAAGTGCTTATTCTCTAACAGCTTGGATACTTTAGGAGTCTTCAGTGAATTACTTTTTTCCAAGCTGTTGGAAATACAAAAAGCACATGCAAGCAGATCATCGTTATCAACCTGCTCCTGCTCTAAGAGAACAATGCTTCATCTTCCTCTACAAAGACATCCTGAGTTTTTCCTAGTGAAATCATAATCTTTCATAACTGAGAAATGTTGTTATTTTCCCATTTCACAAAAATAGGTCTTGGCTTGAGTTAAATGGCCAAAAGTAGCACTTCTGAAGTAAGATGCAACGTCTTCTATCACTGGAATACCGTGATGAAAGCTCTATGGAAAGCACAGGATGACTCTCCTACTTGAATAATCTAATAAACAGAGCTTGTTCCTTGAAATGAAGTGAAACTTGTTAGAAAACAGAAACTGTAATGAAGAAGGTTCTCGATGCACTACATGGATTTTGTAATGGACTGAATAAAGCACTTAGTTCTGCAACACAGCCCATCCATGAGTTGTTCCAGTAAAGTGATGAAGCATTGTCCAAGGTGCAGGTCATAGTCCCAGCTTTTCACAGCATCACACTGAGCCTGCTTTCAGCAATACCTCCTCTACAACCCTTGCATCTGCTGCAGTTCACACAGCTCTGTCTCTGTCAAACCAAATGCACCTAAATCACATTTTCATTATACAGGAAAATCTTCCCAGTCACTTATCATAACGTGATACAATCCAGATCAAGCTGCCAGACAAACCTGGAAAACAACTGTCACATGAGCTTCCCCTACTGGGTCATCAATTTTCTTACCATCTTGCCACAAGTAAAATTTGTCACTGCTGGTGTTACCACTCATCACAGAAACAATGCAGTCTTCCCTCCTAAATAAAGCTACTGCACAGCTTCTCCAGTTGCCATTTATGCATATTACCACTATGGATTACACTATAACCTTCAGGAACTGAACAGCTTAAAACCTGCACTAATGCATCGTGCCAGTTCACTTTAATCAAAGCCCAGTGCCTGAAGGAACAGCAGTATGGTTTCTTATTATGACAGACATGCTTTTAAAGGGCTTGCAATACTTTTCTTTAAAAAGAAAAAAGTTCCAGCCATTTGCTCTGTGTAACTGCCCAAGAGCAGGTCCTAAAACAGGATGTGAGTACAGTTAATTGTTTTCGGGACACTGGTAGGAGGAATGACAACAGTATGAAGAAATTAACACACAGCTCAGATCAATCATTACTTAATTTACAGAGCTTGGTGTTCTCCGCATACCATGTGCTGAGTAACAAGTGACTTCATTAAGCTAAAATGGATCTTTAGTAAAGCAACTATTTACAGAGCAGCTGCAGTCTGGTGTTCCTGACATGTGCACGTGGGCTGACTTTCAGATAACCCTTCCATTCTTCAACGTCTGCTCCTTCCCAAATTTACTGCAGCCAAAAAGGGGAAAGTGCCAGAACAGGATTCTCCAGGGCATCTCTTCCAACTTCTACCATGAAAAATACATCCAAACCCTTTTTTCATCAACTCTTCATTTCATAATACTTCTGTCCTTACAGGAAGGGTATGCAACACCCTCACTCCTCCAATAATTAGAACCCCTAATTCCAGCTTTAAGATTTCTTATCCTGTTTGTAGCAGGTTGGTTTTAACGAGCAACTGAACACAGAGCACCAGAATGAGGGTGATTTGTAATTGATGTTCTTCTTCCTGTTGAATCTAAGTTCAATTTCATGCTTATTGAAAAGCCTTAAAACTGCAACAGCCCTTAGCTTCTGTTTTTGATCTCCCTGCCACAGTGACCACTACCAGATTCATTAAAACTGCTTGATGATTGCCCCCTGCTCATGTTTTTTTGACATGCTGTATACACAGTGAGCTAACTTTTAATTCTGCCATTCCTCCCATTGTGCAAATTGCTCTATCTGCTGGGAATGTGCTAATCAGGCTCTGTAGGTCCCACTCACACACCATAAACACATGTCACAACAGCAGGCTGAATTTACCAATTTGCTTTCAATTCCTG
>NW_008626558.1:10621-49792 GCF_000691845.1 Merops nubicus
CCTCTGACTTCCAGCTCCTGTTTCCATTTGAAACAAAACAAACAGGTTTTCCAGCAGGAACAGCTAACTCTTATCAAAAAGAAAGAAAGAAGGAAAAAAAGAAAGAAAAGAACAACACACCAACACACAAAACCCTACCTCAGAAACAAAAAAAGAAAAACTGAGCTGATTCTTTGCCAAGCATTCACTTTTCCTGTCTTTGCAAAACTTGTATGAACCAAATGTTCCCATGTCAGCTTCACACATAAGTACATGTGTTTCAAAAACTAGTCACAGTCCAAAAGCACTAATATCACATTCCTCCTGCCTCCCATTGGGGAAAATGCAAGTAATTTATTGAAACACACCAGGCTTTTTACTCTATAGAGATTCCTGACCTCAGTGACAGTGCTTGGCCTCCAGGCCTTTTGTTTTCTAGCTCTGGTGATTTTTAGTCAACACTGTCACACAGTTTATTCTGCACCCCCCTGACTGTCCTGCCTCCTTGTCCATCTGCTAAGCACAGCCCCTACTTTTGAATTCACCACAAACCCCTCTGCCAGTTCCAATCACTCGGTTTTTGTCAATGTTCACACACAATGCAGCACATCTATTCTCTTGATCATCACTGCAGGAAAAAAAAAAAAAATCAGAGGTTTACCTCAAAACCCAAGCTAAATCTTTAAAGGACAGGATCCTATTCCAGCTGCCTCCTGTATGAGAGGAAAACCACTATAGGCTCCAAGTTACGTCATTAGCAACTTCCCCAACCACATGAAACTTTACTGCCTCAAGCTCATTATAACCTACAAATATTCAAGGAAATAGAAGCATGATGGTATGAAATGGTATTCAGTCAGGCGTGCCCAAGGTTAACCACCACAAGTAATTCTCTTTTAAAAATCAATTGCATTAATGGGTGCACAGGGCAGTTGTTTTTAATTTGACAAACTACCACGTGTAGCTTCACGTGCTCCATATGTGCTCCATCTTTATGGAACAACATTAAGAGTGTGGAGCAACCAAAACATTTGGAAAATTTAGCTACAAAAGGAGCACACTTAAAGATGTGGGGCAGAGAGTGCCTGGGGGTCCTGCTGCAGCCATGTCTTCGGGGACACCCACAGGCAGCTTCCCCACCGTGTTCCTTCCACGAGAGTCACATCCCTGTGTTCCTCCACCAACTGCTGGGCTGAGAGCCTCCTGTCAGCATGGGCTGCCCCAGAACCTGTCAGAGGTGCCACTGAGGGTGCTATCCAGCCAGAAAAAATTCATCCCTTCACACTTCATGATGGAGAAACCTTTAAATATCAGACATTTTACATTAAACTTTGCTACTAGGCCCATATTTAGTTCAAGCAGAACCAAGAGCCATCAGAACTGCTCTGTGCTGGTCACAGCTGCTTCTAGCCAGCTTAGTAACAGCCCAAAGCCTCAGCCAAGGAGAGCTGAAGCAGAGGCCCACATGTGGGAAGGGGGGATGTTTCCATACACTACAGAAAATATTGCTGGAGCACAAAGGCTGAGAGAAAGCACCACGGGTCACAGTTGTGTGAGTCCTGAAAAGCATCTACTATCAGTTGGGTGCTGAATTCTGCCAGGGACAAACTAAACCCCAGGAAAAGAGCTTTTGAAGTGTCCTGCTCGTCTTAATAAAATAGTAAAAGTAACCAGTATAATTCAGAAGAATACCTTGCAAACAAACAGTCTAGCCTTCCTCCACTGTGATTTTTAAGTCATTTATTATTGTCTTAAATTAGGCAAACGGGGTCCCATCTCACAGTAGCACCCCCTCTGGCGTTGCTTATCATTAGCAAGCACATGCATGCCTTACTGAGGATTCCTCTGTTCTAGCCCACAAATCACAATATCCCCTGAAAACCAGGAGCTGATTATGTAAAAAAGGACATAACATTTTTTATCCTCCTCAAAATGTCAGCAAGAGTTTGAGTATCTTCTGCTTTATGTATTGCACTTACCTAAACAGTTTCCTCAGAGCTGCAAGTGGAAAAAACAACCACCACAACAACCTAGTTCCTTAAAATAATAAATGGATTTGCATAACAGGCTTTAAAACATTCTGTGTTCCTGCCAAAGAACACGTGCAATCTATTGCCACCCATCTTTAAAGAACTTAAAACATTCTGTACTCCTGCCAAAGAACACGTGCAATCAATCTATTGCCACCCATCTTTAAAGAAAGTCACATAAGCACAAAGCATGATCAAACTTCTACAGCTTACAAGCATACTCCATTTCTGCATCTGCTGCTCATTAGCCCTCCTACAGTTTGCCAAAAGCACTGAGACTGACAGGGGAGGATTGACAGACATCTACAGCAGCAACAGTCACTTCCAGCATTTCAAAGTCAACTGCAGTTTAGTAAGCACATCAAATGATACAACTTTATTGCACTACTAAATGAGTGACATGTTTTCACTGGAAAGCTGAGGAAAGCAATGTCAAGACAGAAGCACAAATATCTAACTCTTCAAAGACTGTGTACATTTGTTAGCAAAACTAAACTGAGGATGAATTACCCATTTTGCAGAGAAACACACTAAGAGAGGGATCATGATGTCAGCAACACATTTCAATTATTACAGAAAAGCTGAAGTATGTTTAAATTTCTCGCGGCCAGAAGAGCAAAACCAAAACGGGCATTTTGCTAGGAATTCTGTTCATTTTTCTGCCACTGTATACACAGCTTAAAGGAAAAAGCAGATAAATCCAGACCTAACAACTGTGCTCATAACTGTCAGCATTTAAAACTCCATACAGCCCTTCTCTATCGACTTAAAGCAGACACAGGTGCTACATACGGAAAATGTAACATGAAAATCTGTGGCAATAAATAGCGTGACTTGAGGATTCAAGGTAAAATTCTAAGGTAAAGTTCTTCAAAAGTCCCAATTTGGAGACTTTCCCCTGTCTGGGGAAAAAAAAAAAAAAAGCCATGATTTGATAAATGGCACTGTTTTGTAGCCTGATACCCATCTCCTTAAGATGACACCTGAGGCAGCTACATAGTACAGAAGGCCCAACCTTTCCCATGTCTCTTTCATTTCCAGCTGAACGTGACAGTATGAAATCCAAATAAAATCCACTTCTGCTAATAAATATAGCCAGCCTGCCAGCTCATCTCATGGATTAGAGCAGCCTTCTGATAGGAATTCACTGGATCTTTTCATCCCATGGCAATTTGCCCTATTTAAGCAGAAAAATAATTTATTAAGAAACAGAAATAAGCCTTGATTTGACTACATTTACTTCTCCATACGTTACAAATCCGCAAGTGTTGAAAGCAGAGACATTCACAGATAACATGGTGCTAGAGAGCCCTCAGGAGTGGCAATCACTTTGCACACCCCACTGCTGAGCTGTTATCTATAGGACACTCACTCAACCTCCTTGCCCTTTATTCTCACCCATTGTGAAATTTCTACACCCAAAGACCTCTCTCTCCTTCACAAGTGTACAAATGCTTGACAGGAAGGGAATCTGGTCCTGGCTGCCACCCAGTACTAAAAGAAACTAAAAATAAAACTTGTCTGTAGCCACTGGAGTCAAAGTACCATAAAACCAATGCTTTAATACCAGCTGAAGTAATCCAATCAAAGAGTAAACCATATGATGAGAATTACAGAAACAATACAAGTGAATTGTTAGTATTTGAAGCCCAAGTTTATTTACTACATGTCACAGATTTTAGCATGAATAAGCTTCAGTTTCAAGCCTCAAGTGTATCTTTCAGATACATTTGGAAATATTCATAATGTATTTAATTCTCTGTCAGTTCTTAAAAACTGAAGATAACAGTGTATGCCAATCATTTATTTCAGTAAAGCTTTAGTCAGTTTAGACAAAGCCCACTGATCTGACACACACATCTTCAGGCTGGGCTGATCTCAGAGGGGACACTTCTGTGAGCTGGGGCACGAGTTCACAACTGCTGCCTACTTTGGGACTCACCTTCTTTGGCCATCTCCCCCTTCTGGACACTTCTGAATAGGAAGTCCAAGTGGGTTATGGACAATTTGGATGGTAAAAGCCATCTTCCTACAACAGAACCAGATACTGAGAAGATGAACAACGGCTTTCTTACCACAGTGGGCCTATTTTAAGAGCCACTGGACTCAGGCATCTCAGACACAGACTCCATCCAACAGCAGGACTAAAATTCAGAGAGCTGTGCAACTATCACAGAGTATTGCATTAATGACAGAACAAAATCTGATAGCACAGATGTGCCACTGTTAAGAGTCCAGAGACTTTAAACTCTAGCTTACCTAAATATAATGCTTAATATGCTGTGCTATAATTAATTGCCTCATCTGCTTACAAACCTCACACAACTATTTTTGCAACTACTCTTTAAAATCCAAGAAAAATAGATGTTCTGCACATACAAATACTCTGCTTAGTATCTTTGAATTCACAGGCATAGCAGGCACACCATCTGTATCAGGGGAGCTTCAACTATTAGATCTCCACACCCAGCTGAACAGCTTCTCTGTTTTAAAAGTTCTTACCACATGCTGCATATACACTTGCAAGTAGATAAACCCAAATTAACAATAAGGGTGTTTAGTAAAAACACCAACCAAGTATCTACCCAAAAGAGTCTGCCCCAGAGCTCAGACCTGCCTTGCCTGCTGCAGGGAAGTCAGAACCAAAAGCAAGCCAGACCTCCTGAGATCAAACACCAGTGCTGGGGGGGGTTGTGCAAGGCTGATGAGGCCACAGCATCACAAACAGCCTACACAGAGAAAAAACAGGTTTGAGCAAGGGATCATTTTGTTTTATTTTATTCTGATCCCAAGAGGAGAGACCCTCGATCTATCATGAGAATAACAAGTAGTTCAGAGAACAGAGTAAGAATTGAGCTGTTTCTGAAATGTCCTTCCTTCAGCTTCTCCCTGGGGGGCAACAGTCAGATACAGAGACCTCAAAGCACAGGGCCGTGTAAATCCAAGGGGACTGCACATCTCCAGCTATGCATCTGTGGCATGGCTTGAGCAGGTTGCTCATTCCCCTGATGCAGGCACTTCACAGGTAATGTTTTTTCTGGAGATTAACCTCTGTGCTCCTGATAGTGATTCACACCTGATTCTGCTCTTGATAATCCCACTGTGCTTTCTGCTCCTCTCCTTTCTTCACACATTATTCTGCATCCATGTTGATTTTACGTTTTGTGTGTGTTTTCCTTTGAAGAGGTGTTAGGAGTATAAATGTACCTTAGCAAAGCACATATTTCAAACATGTACCTTAAAAGAATATTGGAGTTCAGAGCAACAATAGGCATAACACACCCATAATACTCCTAACTCAGTCTCACCAATCACTCTGTAGTCTTGCAAAATGTCTGAGCTACAACCTACTTCAAGCTAAACTAAGAAGCCTAAAATCCTTACTGGGCTACTGGATATTCCATCAAGCAAGAGACACAGAAAATGAACAGGAATCTTTCCCTGATAATACTGTGTATTTGTTCCAAAGGATTAACTTCATTTTAGCAGCTCGCCACTTCCACTGCCTCAAGGGAATATCTTTTCCCTGCACTTTGAATTAAGGACATTTATCTAGCTTTCTGTATTATTGAAGAAGCTCAAGGTGAAAAACAGTGAACTCCTCAGATTTTGCTCATCTGAGTTGCTGCTTTAGCAAAGAAAACTAGAGAAACATTTTACTATACTTCCTACAAAATTACCAGAAATGAGCTTGAATTCCTGGCCATACTGTGAGCTATGTGTGCTACAGATGTGGACATGGTAGGAAGTCCTGGATATGTCCAAGACAAGCAGCCCCTTGCTATAGTGTTAAAAAATGTTGACAGTAGGGTAACAGAAAAAACTCTACTTTTAACTCTCTTACTGAGTGTTAAAGATGCCCTCTCCTCTAAGCTTAATTTGTGTGTGCTTCACATATGACAGACCTTTCTACATAGTGAGAATCTGGGAAGTGAGATTTATCTCTATACTGAATAATGTGGTTTGCACAAAAAAAAACATATTACATGGGCACAGACAGACACCCCGTGAGCCCTGAGTATACATACTCATGGCTAAGCCTCCCAGAGAAACTAGATGAAAAGAGTTCAGGGGAGAGACATACAATCTTTAGGAATGGAGAAATTATCTGCAAAAACATCTGTTGATGCTCTTATACCTTGATTGCTCCTTGGAGAGAACAAGGCATGAGTTAAAATTCCATATGCTCTTTTCAGTAAATGTACATCTAAGTCAACAGTTGCTCTTATTCTATATCCCATCTCTTTGTGTTACTATGTCTTTACAGAGCATTTGGGAAATAAAGAATTATCTTTTGAAGAGAACTCTAGACTTCAGGCTACACCTAATGTAGCTACGAAATGAGATTGAGCTAAACTTTCTTTCCTAACCCAGTATTCTTATGGTATTTGCACCAAGTTAGTACACACATTTTATATTTGTATAAAATACAACATGTAATTATCTACACACAGGTTTAGAGCAATGCCTCCTACACAACAAACAAACAAAAAAACCCACACAAAAAAAACGACACCAACAAAAAAAAAATCCAAAACAAACCAAACCACTCATGCCAAGCACATAAATACATCTCCCTCCTACTGGCACAGTCACATAAATATAATCATATGAGGGATATATATAATTCCCAGTATCATTACTTGTATTAATGTAACTGCGCTGCCACAGCTGCAGTTTTTACCTCTAGCCACATCAGAATTTGGTTTTGATCATTACTGTAGTCAAACAGTTGAAAAAAATAGATTAAATCAGTAAAAAAAAAAAAAAAACAAACCCACAAACAAGAACGAATTGTGCTGAACTGTTAATGGAAGCATAACCAGTGGAATAACTAATGCTTTAATTTAGCACCTTCTATAGCATTCTGGAAGAAGTCTACTCAGTATGGTGAAACAAATTAAACCAGCAATTACAGTAATATTATTTCTGCTGAAAACAGAAGTTGTTTTGAATGGACTACAGGAATACAAGCAAGAATTACAGAAACATTCTATTAAAAAAAAAAAAAACAAACAATGTACAAACTATCATCAGGTAAATATGTAGAAGACAAAACTTAAGATGCAGTTACATTTACAGCAAAAGGTAAAGCAGAACTAGGGAGCAATCAGCATTCGACCTTCAAATGATGTTTGAAATGGAATGGGAAACAGCCCCCAGGGTATGCCAGTGGGATACACAAGTCTCAAACTCACAGTAGGGAAGAGATCTAAGCAGCTAGGTACTTACACAATAGCCAGAGAGATTCAGATGCTGAAGAACTAGGTCTGCAGCTCCACACGCTGCATTCTTGGTACAACCTAAGCCTGCAAATAGAGGAACAGGCCAAAAGCCTCCTAGCAAATTTACAGGGCCTCGGGACGGAGCCTTGCCAGGCCTGCTCTGTCTACAGCTCCCTTCACCTGCTTTAGCAACTGCTCTGCTTGGCAGGGCTGATCAGTTTTACTTCTGATTTGTGTGGTACCAACACAGTGTGGAAGAGAAAGACCTGGAGGGATAGCAGAGGCCCCGTGGAGTGGAGATGGAGGCTGTGGTGCAGGGGAGTTACAGGCCTGGCATGAGAGCTGAGGCACAGGCTTGGCACCAGAGACCCCACAGCTTCAAACTCTCCAGTGATCAGCTTGAAAATGAAAATAAATACAGACCTGTAGCTGGAGGAAATTAGTTTTAAGAGTAACAAAGTGAAGAAATAAGTAGCACTTAGTGTATGCAGAGGGCACCATATATAATAAATTGAGATCTAGCCTGGAGTTGAGGGCCTGTGAAGAAAGAGGAATGTTTAAAAATATGGTAGCAAACAAAAACAATCCTGAGTGGAACCTAGAGGGAGGAAGGAAAGGAAAACAAAGCAACACAGCAACATGAACACCCTACTCCTCCTCCTGGCAAAGGATTCCACTAGGCTAACACCAGTATGAATCCACAGATGAAACAGCACCCGGGAAAAGGGGCAGAGACAGAGCAGTGCACAGGGAACACTTAACTGTATTCTTCCTTTTTTTTCTGTAACAGATCCACACTATCAACTATTTGACTCTCAAGGTTTTAATTACACTAACAAAAAATCTTGCCTTTACGTATAAGGTAATGCCTCCTCTGCAGTGGTAAACAAGATTTTGAGCATTAGATAGAAAGAGCTGAAACTGGCAAAGTAAAAAAAAAGAATCAAAGCCCCTTTGCAACCATTGTGCAATTTTCACCATTAAGTCAACCTTGGTCTAGTGGTTTTTTTCTTATTATTATTTTCTTGAATATTTTTTTTCTTTTTCTAATTGAAAGTGACTGATACTCTCCCTCTCTCCTCAGGTCTTCCAACCATCCCTAAACAAATGTTGACACAACCTTTTCTAAATTCCTTTCAGTTTGCTTAGAGAAATTTTTTGAGATTGGAAGAAGAATATGTGCAGCTTTGTCAAACAGCAAGTTGGGAAAATATCAATGACCCATATAAACAACAATAAAGAAACAGGCTGACCCAAAGATATGACTGGAAGGGAGAAATGAGCATGGTCAGCAAGCAAAGCTTCTTGACAAATGAAAAGCATCTCTTTCAAGGAAACTACTGTGAGCTCTGTTCCTCAAGAGTTTTGAAACTAGACTCAGTAAAATGCAAAAGTACCATCTTGCATTGGCAAGGAAACAAATTATATGGTCTAGCCTCTTCTGTTCCTCATATCTATTTCTCTGCAGCATTGCATCAAGACACTGAAGTAATATTGTATTCACACGAGGCTGGAAATTTTCTGCTTTGCTGCTGCACTACTGACAGCCTTCAACATAAATTTTAACTTCCCTGTACTCACGAGTGGGGGAACTGGGACCTGCTCCACATTAGCATCAGAAAATCCTGAAACACTGTGTCTCCTACTGAAAGGAGAGTGGTGTACTGTGTCACCACTTCACTGCTTACAGCTCAACAGGTCACGAGCTGTTTATGTACAACTCGAGAAGTTTAGCCTTCAAAATATTTGCTGTATTTTACCTGTGTAAAATCCAAGCCTGTTGCTACAGAATTGAAGTGTTGGACTCTTGTGCTCAGTGAAGACAACAGTGGATGTTCCATATTGCTGTTCTGTTTCTACAAGTGGTATGTGCAGATAAACTAAATAATAAATAGCCTCACCAATGCAATTAAGTGGTTTCTGGTGCATAAACATGCCCAGCACCTTTTGCTAGGGACAAGGTATGAAACAATATCTTGGCTTAGAGTGCAGGCTTTATTCCTGTCTCCCCAGCACAACACAGGCATGGGCACAGTGCATGGGGCATGCTCACATCAGCACCAGTCTAGATAACAGCCCTGCTGTGTGTCCTCACCCTAGCGCTCTGAGCCTGCATGGTAACAGATTTTCAGAAAAGTGTGATAGTCAATGCCAGCTGAAATTAGCCCTGTTGTTTCATAAAGAGCAGCTCTTCAGTCAAGAAATGCCAATTTAAGATTTCTCAGTAGAAAACTTTTCTCGGGAACAATATATTGGCATGGGAGATACATCATTAAAGTAACCAAAAAATGAAGGACCAATTAAAATTCAGTCATGAGCCATGTTCCTTGCTTACATGATCATGAACTAAGTTATCTGCTAATTCACACAGCTAATGCTGAACTCCCTGCTAAAAATAAAATGTCCTCTTTGGTGGAGGAGGATAAAGGAACAGTGGCATGGCAAAGAATTTTGGAATTGGAAACAATTGAAAACAACCAAGAGCCTTTCAACTTTTGTTTTTTTGGTTTTTTTTTTTTTTTTTTTTTCCTTTGATAGTAACAGGATCAGATTTTGCTTAAGAACTAAACCAAATATTTTTTGATTAAATTTGAGGTAGAAGCTGAGATACCTTAGGTACCAAATGTAATAACTCAAAGCAATTAAAGAATTTTCCTAATTTATGTTTAATAAAATCCAAATTCTTTCTAATGAGCCTAATTTAAACCTTCAAACTTGATGTGTTTAAAAAAATAAATCAAGAAATATTGTAAAAATTATGGCAGATGTATCAACCCAAAAGGTTATTACTAATGAATTTATTGAAAAAGCAGTGTAACACCATTTAGTGCTGCCATGACAAATATGACAGGTTTACAAATTAACACACTGGATACTTAATGTTAACATCCATGTTCTGTCAGGTCCTCCTGTGACTAATCGAAATGCAGTCTTGATTGCTGTGACTAATAAATAATCCTAGTTAATAAAATTGCTTTATCTTGTAATTATGGCAGTGTGAACAGTATCTTAATTATAGCTATTTCAGAGTCTCATCTATCAATCAGTGATGAGTAACACTTCTAAGAGGTTCACAAGAGGAATGAAAAAAGGCTCAGTGCTGACTCTAGGGACTAAAATGGCCCATTGCCACATCTCTCTTAGAAGGGTGTGTTGAGGCTAGACCCAAAAGACTTGAAAAGACAATCAGCAAAGCTCAAGAAAGCTCATTCCACTTCATAGATGTACAACCATGGCAATAAATCAGTATCAAACTTTGAAGTGTTGCCATGCAAAATAAATGTCTTTGTGACATTGTGCTGGAATTTCCTAGTTTGAACTCATAATGGAAAAAAACCACAACATATTAAGAAGTTAATTGTGGGGTTTGTGGAGAATTTTACTTGCAATTGTTCTGAAAACCCAAACTTACTTGCATTTTTTTTTGACCTAATCTAATCCTCTTGGAATTCAGTGAAACTTTTATGTTCATGGAATGGTTAGTTACAGGTAAATAACCTGGCCCTTTTTAGTATGGGATATAACAACTAACCAGCATCCTTTCTCTTTTACTACTCCAGCAAGCACGTTTCTTAAATCACACTTCTTAACAGTGCAATGCAACAGCCAGCAGACTTCAGGCACTGTTTAATTCCACTAACTTTAAGAGCTAGAAAAGAGGAACGAGGGTCTCTCTCCTCCCTTTCCTGGCCCTACATAGGTGAGCTCACGTTGATCAGCCCAGTGCCAGCATTGCACTTCACTGTTACATTTTAAAACTGCTGCTGTTCCAATGGTAGAATTAAGTATTCCTCCACAGGATTTGAGTTCTAATAATAAAGATGATTAAAAGGGAGTCTCTACTCCTGCAGAAAGCACAGACTGCAACCTTTGAAGTTCTAAAAATGAGGATGGAATTGCTATGCAAACCAAAAACGCAGCACAAGCTCCTAAGCGTGAGGGCAATACAGAAAGCAAAACTACTTCATTACCTGCTTGTCAAAACCAGAAGCCAAGACAGAGAGATTGGAGATTTGAAAACACAGGCACAGAGACAGTGACCCCAGCAGGAGCCTGAATGGCAGGAAAGCATCAAGACTGCGAAGAACTGAGGATGGACATGCAAACTGCTTCACCTTTATTATCATCCAAGGGGGAAAAGCAGAATGAAAGCAGCTAAAAAATTGCAGTGCACTCCAGCAGGGTAGTGAAGGTCAAACTCAGCAAGAGACAATGCATTCTAATGAATACTTCCCACAACTCCTCGAAGATTAGATTCAGCACATCTTTAAAACCCACCAATATATTAAACTGCTCCAAAAAAGAATCCATCGGACATGCAAACTGTAGAAATATCTTACTGTGCCCTGGCAGAGCTGCTCAGGTGCAAGTTCCCAAAAAAAGTCTTAGGACAAGTTTCTATAATCAGAAGAAGAGTTAGGATCCTATGTAACAGGAACCACCACAGCAAGGAAACTCAGTTAACAGTCAATATTATTCCCATAAGAAATAAAACTTTTTTCAAAGTTATGTTGACACACAAGGAAAAAGTCTTCTGCTAATGATCAGACCTGCTCATTTAAAAGCTACCGTAGGTAGTGGGGTGGAGTAGATCTCTGTGCCAGTGGAATCCAGGCCCACTGAGTCTAAAATGGACTAAGGTTTACATGTATTTAGTCAATACACACACAAGTTTAGACCACTGCTGAAATCCCACTGTATACACCAATTCATCAGAAGGACAAAGAGAGAACCTGAAGCTCAACTGCAATCATATCTAGCTTGTAACTCTTTTCCTTTACACACACTATACACCACTAATGTGAAGTTAATGAACTAAAGAACATAAAATGACAGCCAACTATCTGGCACTCAAAAAAAAAACGCAAACAAAACAGGTTAAAGGAGGATATGTTAAACAGAATTTAAACCCAGACTACCTTACAGACACATCTTTGAGCACTAAAAGGCTCTTAAAGTAGCAAATGCTTCAGTACCCGAGTCATACCTGCAGCCACAGCTGCTTACATTGCTTTTCTAAGGTCAGTGCTCAGCACCTTGCCAGAGCAGACCCAGCACAGCTCCAGAGAGGTACATTTACAGAAAATGAACAGCAAAGAGCCTCAAACAGGGATGCAATAAACAAAACCAACCCAAAACAACAAAAGAGCCCCCACAGCTCAAGAGGCACAAAGCTGAATCCCAATGTACTGATGTTTTTGCTGCTGTTGCCTGGGATCCATGATGTGAGGCAGGGTGGCATGGTGGGGAGTGGGGTGCAGGGTGAGGAACGGGATAGACAAAGTTAAACCAGCAACTGAACATCACTTTCAAGAAGAAGTCAGAGCACTCCAGAGAGCAGTTCCTTCCCATCCCAGCTATGCTTCCTGCAAATCTCAACGTGAGCCTTAACAGTGACCTCAGTGTTAAAGATCAGCAGGTTCCAAAACGCATGGCACACACGAGCAGCCTGCTGTTCCCAGTGCCTGCAGTCCCAGGCTGTGTAATGGGACACACACCCCCTGTGCTACTGCATGCAGCACCTCACACTGCAAACTTACTGCCAGAGCACCTAACCTGAGGCTCAATTCCCCAGCACGCTGGCCCATTTTCAAGTGTTTGTAAGTGATATGTACAGACTGACACTTTTTCAGGCCATTCTGCTATATAGACCTGGTTGTCAGCCTAGGATGCTGCAGAAGATAAAAGACAAACTCATGTTTGTGACATTACATTACCAAGCCAATGAACATTCTAATAGTTCCTTATTGTGGTGTTAGAACAGCAGTAATCTTGTGCAGAAGTCTCCTGTTTCTTTCAGCTGCTAGTTTTTCCCCATTTAAAGCACTTGGGAGCATTTTACTTGAAGGTATCACAGTTACAACATAGTGTTACTGAAGAAAAGAGTTTAAAGAACATGGGAAATGAACATTTCTGCTTCCTTAAATGAAACAGAAAAATTTACCAGATTATATTCCTGTAAAATTGATGCTTTCCAAGGACATGTCTGCAGAAGAGGACATAAGAATGATTAATGGATGAGAATACACTGTGGGCACAACAGCTGATAACATCTCTTCACTAGGAATGTAAATTACATACTCTACATGCAGTATTCCCAGCTGTTAATCCAGCTATAAAATGGGCTTTTGATTTCCTGTTACAGACTGTGAGGATGGACAGAGAGATGAAGGAAAGTGTGTGCTAACAGTGTAGAGGACCACACTAAATAATTTGTTTTATTTCTCTTTGACCATGTCCAAACAACTCGAAGCTGGAGCGACCCACACAGAGGAAAAATCACTCCAAAAGTCATAGGCAGACAGCTATCTACTATTAGCCGTAAGCTAAGCACATCCTGCCATCTCAGCAAGCTACATACATTTGGTTATTTGAATCCTCTCTCCAGTTAACATTTTCAGCCTTTACCACAATATGCCTGCAGGGTGGGATCACATTCAGAACCACTCCGAAACAAAGTTTTTTCCATACTGAACTGTTTTAATCTCTTTTCTTGTCATTCTTCCTTCTTCACTACAGCATAGGTCTTCAGCTGTTAGTTCTTGGTTTAAAAGCAGGCAGCCATGGCAGATAATTAGCAGAAGGTCTACCTGAGGGCTTTCTTGGGTAATTTGCAACTTGACTGACCTATAAAAAATTATAGTGAAAGAAGTCTGTGGTACCTAAAAGTAATGGGTGTTTGTTCAGTTCAGCACTACTTAATTACTTTTCCTTTAGTTCAAAGTAAAAATGAAATCATTTATTCTTCAAAATGTTTCATAAGCTAATTTAAAATAATGGACTTCAAAAGAAAATAGGAAGATGAAAAATGTTAAATTCTTCCTACGTTAATACTCAATGGCAGCAAAAACTCCACCCTGTTCTGTTTTATAGGCACAGGGTAGTTTCCCTTTAGGTAGTGTAAAGGGGTATAGTGAGGATACAATGAGCATTCTCATCACAATTCAGGAAACACACTACAAGAAAATAAATGGCATTACAGTTTAAAAGATTGATAGGTTTGTACTGTAGCTTTTTGGGACACCCATTCTCACTGGATTCCATTATATAAGTTACTAACAGCCTTAAAGGAGGCCTGAAAATGATTCAGGAAATCACATAGTTCTAGAAACATGTATTTGTAGAAGAGTTTCTTAGTGTAAACACAAACCCAACGACACTACTAAGTCCAATGCTTCTGCATACCTGTATACACATTTTAATATTTGTTGTTCGGAAATGATTAAATGTAAGAAATTCATTGTTCACATATAGTTTATTTCAGATGGGCAGATTTCAGATTTTGAAGAGAGGTGAAAGAACAAGAAAAAAATACAGATATTTAAGTAGATCATTTAATTTAGGCACATCTGTAAGTTACTGCTGAAACAACACTCATGTTTCTGCCATGGGTAATCTCATCAGGAAAGTGAAGACTAAGCAGGATGGAGACCTGAAGGTATTTTAAGTCTAAGAAGCATCTTTTCCCATTTCTACCACTTAAGGAGCAAATAAAATAAATATATACTGACATTTGGCCTGTGTGCATTAAAAATTCATCCTTCTGTCTTCTGGTTTTTGAACCTTAAGAGACCATACAGGGGAGAGGGCTTACAGTGAGCCAGTCAGCACTACCCAGTTTGTTGGGTTCTCTTCCTTTTACATTGTTGGCTAGGAGATATTTTCAGACCACAGAATAAAACTGCAGCTGCACTGGAAACAGGTACACACACACTTATATATGAATGCATATCATCAGTCCAGTGAGGAGTGCTCAAAACGTAAATGTGCACAATATTAAATTGGAAGGCAGGATTTTTTTAGCCTATATAGTGTTAATTTTATTGCAAAGAGGTATTTTATATCAAGGCCTTTGAGATAATTTCAGAGTATTGTAAAAGCTTCATCTAACCCTGTAATAAACATGCTACATAGCAACTATGAGTGGCTCTGACCAAGAAGAGCAAAAGGTAGAGTAATACAACCAAAAGCTAATATTAAGTAAATTCAGAAGAAATTGATGGCTGCCAGGGATAAGACCTGGTCTTTAATTTGCAAGCTGTATTACCTTTGCAGTTCTAGTTTTGAAACATAATTTATGTCCCCAAAAGCAAAATATTTATGGTGCATAGCAGGGAAACAAAAACACTACTTGTTATTCAAGTTGAATGATTGGGCTGAGGAGATACTATCTGGACAGAGAAGTGCCTCAGTCCAGACACAATTTCCTAACAAACTCATTTTGCCCATTTGGGCAAAACACTTCTCTTGTTTTTCTGCAACCTGAACGACCTAGTTGACCCCAGAAGCATTTTCTTGAAGTGAATTTCCAAGTGGAACTAGTCTGTGCAGAGAATATTTACATGCTTCTCCAACAGAGGCAGAAACACCCCCTGCATCACAGCTTCTGGCTTCCCCACCACACTACTGAACTCGGGGTCTGCCAGCAGCATACAGAAAGATGTTTACTGAATACATCTGAAGAGAAGGTGAAGGGAACTGAAGAGCTCATGGATGTTCTTCAGGCAGAAGGAGGATGGATTCGTTCAATAAATCACTGAGCTACCAACTTATACCTGATGTATAAGTTTCTTGAGCCAAAAAGTCCCCATTTCTACCCCTTACTCAAACTGTAATTACTGACTTTTGTTTGTTTGTGGTACTGGTAATTTTTTTTAAGTTTACTTAAAGATGGGGATGTCATCTCTCAGATTTCACTCTGTAATCAAGTGGAACAAATATTCACATCTGTTAAATCTACATCTCCTCCGTAGAAGTCATTTTTGCCTCATCAGAGTAAATTTTGCAGCTATGGAGAATTAAGAGTTTGAGGGAGGGCATTTGGAAAGAGAACAACAGCCAACTTCAGACCATGGATAAGTTCTTCACAGCTGTTCCTCAGCTCTGGTTTTCTGCTTAAAGAAACTTATGCAAAAACTGTGCCCCTCTCCCTCCTGAGCATACCCACAGTTTTTCAAGACTCACTTGAATAGTGTCATAGGAATAACAGGAGTGTTATGAAGACTGGTAGTCTTCATAAAAGCATGAAACTTCTGACTGGAAAACCCTTCCCAATACACACTTCCTTGAAATAACCAAAAAGAAAACTTCAGCTTTGGGAAATGCATCATAGAAGGCATCAGAACCAGAACGTGTCAACTCCACTACACATCTCTAAGAAAAATGGTCTTCAGGTAGTTCTGCAAGCACAGGAACATTATTTTTTTCCTCACTTATAGTTCCTCCCAACCACACATCACTTCCAAAGGATCTGTAACGCTTGCTTGCACATCCCAGCTATTTCCACTGAAATGGCATCTAAAAGATACTGAATTGATGATTTCACAAACAGAAATCTTGAACACAGGAACAGTGTGCCAGCACAGCAGTGTCACAAGCACCCTGCAGATACTCCTCAACCTTCTGCTCAAAACAACTATAATTAGTAGAGAGCTGTGAAAACAAGGATGCAGTACTCAAAAAGGTTGAAGCCAGCAGCCCTTTCTGCACTGGTGGAGACTGAAGACATGAGCACACGTGGAAAACAGAACTGTTCAAATACCAGCTAAGGGGGACCAATATTAAAAAGAAGAAAATACTGGGTCAAATTTACGTACTTATTTCAGGTTTCACTTCAAGACAAGCCTAAGGAACAGCAGCAGACTATGATGGAAAATTGTATCTATTTTAGAACATATACAGCATCCTTCTTCCTCTTGCACCACGGAAAACAAGGCTGTCAGTCAAATGGTTAATGGCAGGAAGCTCACTCTGACCCTAGTCCTGATCTCCTACCACTCCATATGCCATCAAGGCAATCACAACCTTTGGGAAATTAAACTGCTACCATGCAATACTTGACACACAAACGCTGACAAGGAGCTCATGGAAGCAAATGGATCTCACCCTGTGCTCCAGGAACGTGTTACTGGTGATCAGAGAGGCACTACATGAGTGGTTACATACAGCAGTAGTTCCTTCAATGCTCTGAGGCACTTCTAAGTATTACCAAGTCCCTAGATGCAAAACTATGAGTACATTTATTCTAGTATTTGAGCAATCAGGAATTCCATTCATTACTGCTCTGATTCAATGACCTTTCACATATAATCAATGGCTAAACTGATAAATGGGAAGACTTCTTAAAAATCTATGTCTTGAGTGCTAGAACTAAATGTTTTATTCTCGACAGCTGTAATTTATAATTTAGCAAGAACATTTGTTCCAGCTGTTCAGACTTATTTCACACAGCAGAGAGGAGCACGCTGTATTTCCAAAGCCAGACGCTACATTTGGATTGGGAACTGCTTCATTTATTTAGCATATCAAGTTATTAGCTAACTCAAAACAATCAGAAGACATTCTTAATGTTCATAATTAGAACACTCATCATGGGAGCTACAAAGCTGGAGTTCTTTAAAGCTTCAGGAATAATAAAGTGCCAGGAAAAAGTAAAACAAACCAGTAGCTTTTAATGTCAGGGCATAATTTTTTTTTTCATGTGGTTAAGTAATTTCCTCCATTTAATTGGGATGATTCATGCCACGTATGCTCTTTGCCAGTGTTTCAGCATTCAGTTCATGTGTTACTGAATCTGAACTTTCTAGGTCTAATAATCAAAATTTCTAGTGTTTCTTATTTTCATTTCCACTTACATCTAGCAAAACCTGGCTAACCTTTTCCTCAGAAAGCTTGGTCCAAAAACCTGACAACTTTTTCTGCAGCACTGGGGGGAGAGAGAAGGGTAAATTTTTATTCCCACTGAAAGGCAGTTTTTGAGCACTCACCAAACAATGGTCAGGCTTATTTTACTCAATTACCTGTAGTTCTTCTAACTTTCCCAACAGGAAACGGTTCTTGGGACCAAAGTACTGAAAATTTATCTTGTATCAACTACCTGACCCATTTAATTTTATTAACAAAAATATATATTAATATTTCATTAAAATAATCTAGGTCATGATCAACAAAAACATTCTTTCAAATATTTCAAGGTATATGGAAACTGCATTTGCTCAACCTTGGTCCTATTACTCCCAAACAGCTTCCACATTATCTAGGGAAATAACATTAAACTTCTCAACAAGAAAAACCATTAGAAGAGAATAATTTGCATTGATTTACCTTTTAATACCTGTACCTTGATATTTGTTTCCTGCTTGCAAATTCAGCTATTTAATGAGATTGGTATGTGCTAAAAGTAAACCCACTTTTGTCTACTGCCTTTGGAAATTACTGTCACAAGATTACATTGCATATTCAAGAAATACTGTGCAATGATATGGACAAGCATTTTCAAGGCTATCAAAGACTTCTTAAAAGTTCTGTGACATGGGATACAAATTAAAAGAAAAAAATCACTCTGCAGTAGAAAGAAGCCCATTTTCAATGAACAGGAACTCAGAAAAAGCACACAATTTATTATATTTTTAGCATTCCTTCATTTGAAATAGATGGCATAGTAACAGGAGAATTGGAGTAAACAGACCTTAGCTCAGAGCTCATCTCCAATGTAGGAGGAGAAGTCATGACCTTTGGCAGGGATCTGCACTCTTCATCTATGCTTCCAGGTTCACAGCAGAAAAACAAATCAAAACAATCATTATGATAAAACACTCATTTTCTCTTTTAAATAAGGAAGAATTCCTGTAGGATTTTTTTCAGTATTAAATCGTAAAGCTCAAAGTTTATCTTCCAAATTCAGTAATCTAGATAAAGAATAAGAATCTTCTTTACCTACATGAAAGGAGTGCTCGGGATGGGTAGAGGCACTTGGCCTTAAAACTCCAGTTTGTGTTGGGAGACTACACACTGACAGCAAGGTTCTTCACTCCTCCCCATTCCACTTACATTCTGTGTCTTCCCTCCTGCTGGGGAGGTGCTGCAGGGGGTAAGCTCACAGTGCTCCAGTGACCATCTCTGCCTCCCCACGCTTCCAGACGTTTGGCATTCTGTTGTGGAAGCCAGTTGCATGCTTATGAACATGGAGGACTTCTTACAAGCCTGGAGGCCATCAGAACTAATGCTAAATATTTCAGATGGATTTCAGTAACTGGTAACACTGTAAGGGTTTATGCCTGGTCAATGGTGCAGCAAATGTAGCCATGGTTTGACCTGGATGGCCAAATGCCCATCTCCTGGTGGTAAACAATTCAATTAGCTTCATATTGATATGGTAACACATACAACTACTGGGTAGTGTAACTGTGCTTGTGGAAGCCTTAATTCCACATGCCTGTTATGTTTCTCAAGGGCAGATCTTAGACGAGTCTGGTCTCCTAAGCAGATGCCACACAATCCAGCCTGCCTGAGTATCCTTAAGGAAAGGTCCAACAGCACACCTACCTATCCTGGAATTCAATCTGCCCACACCTGCACAAGTGAACAGTGAGAGCCAGGGATGCAGGAATGCAAAACTACTGATGTTTTTCAGGATGAATAAAACTTGCTAATTCCACAAAACATTTTCCATGGCATCATTCTTTATAAGGCACCCCACTCTCTTCAGATAAACACACAGCTCCCAGTGACTGTCATGTGCAGACACATCCTCTCAACTATTCCCTCAACCTGGCAGGCTGCACTAGAACCATGTGGCTGTGGAGATGCTGCTCAGACCTTCCCCACTGCTCTGAATTAATAACAGAACACATTTACTGTAGGAATCTTAACACAAGTTCTTTGGTCAGGATAAGCAGCTGTCAACTTGCAACTGCTTCATTTCTGACCCTGAATTAGCTGACATACCAATGGGAAGCCAGTTGTGCTGCTAACAGTTGCAGCAGTGGTTTCCCAAACAGCCTCAAGCTAAACATAAGACGACTGTTGCAGGAGAGACACAGGCTCACACAGCCCACTGTACTGCCTCTAACAGCTCCCAAAACCAGGTATCTAGGAAGGAACCTAAGAATGGGTCATGCAAGTAGCAACACTTGCACTGACCCAGTCCCTTGCCACCTCGATTTAATGTCCCCCAGTTCTTGTTCTGAATTAGAGAGATCAGTCTCATGATTTAAAATCATGCCACATGATTTTATAGCCCTCTATCACCACCTTCCTCAGTGGTCTCCTTTCCATACTGAAGGGCACTAGCCTCATTACTCACTTTTTACAGAGCCCATTCCTTGCTGCCTTCTCACCACTTCATTCAGTTTCAGCGTATTTGGGACAGGCTGGGGAGTAAAAGAACCATAACTGCATATGGTGTTCAGGATTCAGAAGTTCTGTGCATTGATATTAGCATAGAAGTGATTAAACTCTTCTTCAATTTTGCTCTTTATTACTGTGGTAACAACTCTAATATTTGGCATACCTATTGGGCCACTCCCCAACATGGAGAAACGATTTCTATCATTATCCAAGATCTTCCTCAAGAACCAGCTCAGAGCTCACCCAATTACCTCTCGTTCAGATTCCCTCCTCCCCCACACAGATCACTATTTATCTACACATTTCTTTTGTATTTCACTGCCCAGCCACTCAGTTTCACTAGGTCCTTATGACATATTATTCAGTCGTCATTAATAATTCAAGGTTATTCAGGACAGTCATGAATGACAACATCCAGCATTGAACTCACACTGCATCACTTCGGCTTGTGCTGAGCACCCCAGAGCAGACACATTTGCTAACTCACTAGAACAGCTCCAACACTGTGCACTGCCTGACTTCTTACAAAACCCAGGCCGACTCTTCACTCTGCAAGAGGTTTATCCCTGCATCCAGTAATTCCATTCTCAATATGCCATCAACTAGCAATTTTTTCTTGTACATACCTCAAGCTCATCAGCCTGTGGTTTCCCCTGTCACCTCTTTGGAAAATCATCTACCATTTGCCACCTTTCAGTCCTCAGGTACCAGAGTGCTTTCTATGCAAAACAGTCTTGCTATTTCATTCTTGAATTCCTACAAAAAGCCTGGGTTAATAACAAATCACTTGGCAACTTCTTCTGTTTGATTCATAAATTCCCCTACCAACTCTTCAATTTGAAAGAGATTTTCTGATGAATTCTTCTTTAAAAAGTGTTCCAGCACAGGGAACCACCATTTCTTCACAATGAGCAACAGATGCAAAGAATTCATTTGTCACTTCTGAGCATCTCCTAGCCCTGGGGATTTTTTCTGGCAGGCTCCCTGATGCTGTGTTTGAAGATGTATTTCTTCTTAGTTTTGATGCCTTTTGCAAATGGTCCCCTCCTTTTTTCAGTCTACCTTACTGCATTTCTACATTTAACCTGTCAGATTTTATAATCCTTTATATTTTCCTCATTTAGATAAAGCTTTAAGCTTTAGAGGGCTCTCTTGCTTTCAACAGCAACCATCATGCTGCTATTAAGCAAAGATAGCTCCTTTCTGCCCTTTCTGAAGGGTTTTTCAATAGGTGGGAAACATTTGTTCTCTGCCTCCAGTATCACATCCATGCCATCTGTAACTTTCCGCTCCTTTTTTAACAAGCTGGCATGAGCTATTTCCCCATTTCCACATTTCTCTTGAAGTGGAAGCATGGCTGTCATAGAATATTCAGCTTCTGTTTCTTCTGCGTGGATCCTGGAACTAATTACACTATTTCTGCTCTTGGAGTGACATTCTGAACCACCAGGTTTGTGCACTATTCGGCACTACGTCAAAAGCATCTTTTCGCTTAGAAAAGTAGAACTTATGCCACTGTAATAGAGCCAAAAATGAGATTTCTCACATACCAGTGGGCAGCTCTGAATGCTGATACCAAAGGCAGTGGCTTCCTTAAGCTGCGCAGGACAAGCACAACTTCTGGACTCCTGTGACCAAAGCAGGCTCAGCTCTGCACACGTGTCCCATTAGGGAGAGTGGTTACACCGAGGGAAGCCTCTGCTGGTTGCTTCACCAAGACACTAAGGTTCAAAGAACCTTTTCATCCCTGTTTCTGTAAATTTTTTTATGACATTAATTTTAATGAAGTGAACAGATATGCCAATTTTGAAATGCAAAAGCAGATTTTGAAACCTAGTCTGCACTGCTCAGCTCCCTCCTGGGTGTGCCTCCCCTCCTCCACAGGCTGTGGCTGTACACCTCACCCAGCAGACGTTGGAACAACCCGTCTCTGTGCAAACGGCAGCCCAGGAACATGATGCTGCACTGGCTCTCAGGATGCAATTTCTGTTTCTGTCTCTCACAAACTTGCTATGTGACCTTGAGCAAGTCATCAGATCTCACCGACTCATGAAGATCTCTGCAAAGCTTTAATATCTGCAGATGATTATTATATACATAAATCCTCATCATCATTTTCATCACATGCTATTTCACTTTCACTCCACATAGGAAGCAGATAGCTTAATGGAAATATACAAAATAGACACTGCTTTTGTGGGAAAAAAATGCAGGACTGTGTTGACTAAGCCTCCAAATTCTGCCAGACAAGGGTACCTTCTGAGCTGCTCTAAAGAGACAACACTGCACTGCAATGACCAGAGGTGGGGGACACGCATCTGCTGAGCATGCAGTTCACTGTGCTCCCAACAGCATTAGGCCACACAAAATAAGGAAGAAACTGAAAAAAAAGCCTCTATTGTCAGGACAGCACAACTCTGACACCATGAGGAGGGCAGGAATAGGCATGGAGGAAGTAAGAGTGATTTGGCCAGTCATGGCTACTAGTATCAGTTAGCTACAGAGCACCCATCTCTTGAGCCAGCCAGGCTAGCACCCCGTTACCTACTATGCCAAACTGCTTCCTGCAATCTTTTAATTTGGTCTTTCCTAATACAATTTTTTTTTTTTTAAATTATCTCCACTCTTTAGAGCCATTAACCAGCAGTTGAAAACACTTGAGCTTCCTCTTTTCCAGGTCATCGTTATTTCACGTTAGCCAGCAGAAGACAAAGCAAAAAGAAGGCATAGGAGGCTCTTGTCTGCAAAGTGTCCTATCCCAACAGCCCTGAGCAAACTGCTTTACGAATGATCAAGCCTAAGTTCTGCTTCTAATCAGGGAGGGCAGTGCTAAGCTGTTGATGCCAAGGCTCGTTGTACACAACTGTAATTGCTGACAACATAGTCAGCCAGAGGGATCACCTAACACTGAGGGAATTGGATTTTCTAGATAGTGCAGAGACCAAAACATAAGCAAGAGTTCCGTGCTGAATGATCAGCTGTTAGTACAGTGAGAACAAAGCTCTGGACCTGTGTGGCCTTACACTTAATGCCACCCCTATGTCTACAATGAGAAGTAGCAGACTGAACACTGATACACTGAGTACCAGCTGGGGGAGGGAAGGACACGCAGGATACTTCACCCACTCAGAAATTCTTGTGCAGGAATTCTAGGGGCATTTCTAGGGCCATCAACCATCAGCTCCAAAAACTGTTTATCAGCACTGTGTTTGACACAAAGGCTCATCACAAAGATTCTGTCTTTGGTTGTGTTTTGAGGCTTTCCTGGCTGAACACAGATTGTCTTTTTACCTATTCATTCACTGCTGCGACATCCACCTTCTCTGTTTGCTGAGACTGAATAAATCAAAATGAAAGTTCACATCCCTAAGCCCTCAATATATTTTATATTCCTCATGCTGTTCAGAAGGCTGCTCTTCCAATCAGTGACTTTTCTGATCTCTCCTGACTCTACATACATGTAAGGAGATTAGAAGCAAGCATAAAATAATCTTTAATAGAAGATTTTGTATGGTAAGTAGGAGTCTTTAAACATATTACAGAAATGAGAAAATACCCCTCTTCTGGTACTCAAATATTTATGCAAGTTAAATATTTATGCACACACAACCCTGGAGCTCTGCACTGGTTTACCCCACACACTCAGAACGTGTGGGACTTCAGCAACATGCTTTTGTCAGGGTCTATGGTTGGATGCCATATTTACCCACACAGAATCCACATCCCTCTTCTGGTATTCATAATCAAAGAAAAATTTCATATTCTGTAACATCACAAGAAACTGAGCCATGATTAATGCTAACATTAGCTGAGAGCCACCAGATGGTGCTGTTAAAGATGGTAAGTGAAGTAGTTTCAAACTGACCATTTCATGAAAGAAAACAAAAAACCCCGATCTTAAACCATTAAACCACACAACATTTCAGCTAAAGTCTCCAGAAGTTAGAGGGGTGGTGTTTCAGCTAGCTTTTAAGCATCTGACCACAGAAAAGCAAGCATCATGATCCCAAGAGGCACCTACCCTCCCAAGACACTGCCTGGACAGAGACAGTGTGGAGGCTGCTTCCAGCCCAGCTCAAGACATTCAAGAAGAGTGTTACCTGGCACCAGCCTGGTTCCTATTCTGTCTTCAGCTCCTTCAAAAAGGAAAGCAGTAAGAGTCAGTCTGAAACTTTTTTGTTTATTCTTCCAACACCCACATTCAGGGAGGAAACAAAATCTCTTTGCACACACCCACAGTCCATCTCCCCCTGGAAAATCAAAAGGGGAGGCCCTTTCCTCTCTCATTTCTAAACAGCATCTGCTAAGGAGGTTCCTCCTTGTGTGCAGCTCTGTGCCCCTCTGGGATGGGAGGCTGAGGTTCAGAGCTCCCTGGGTCTGCAGGGATGGGGAGTGGGGCAGCCTCCCCACTCATTTGCCTTCATTCCTTTCATACATTTGGACCACTAATGCCCAAATCCTTCAATGAGGGTGGGTAGTGAAGGCCTCTAGCCCAAACTGCAGTAGTCCAGTCACTTCAGGACAACAGGACAACAGTGGATATGAATTCACCCTCAGGTAGGTGAGGCAGTTGAATTCAGGTCCCTCTGCTTCTGTCAAATGTAAAAAAAGACCTTAAAAAACATGCAGCAGCAAAGGGCAGAAGCAGGAGCCACAAGGAGGCAGCGAGTGGCCTGCCCCCACCCACTGAACCATCCACTCCCCTGAGCTCCTCAGGGTGCCCACGGGGAGAGGTGCCCACCTTCTGCACCCCAGGCAGGCTTGGTGCAGCCCCCCAGGCCTGCCACCAGCACAGTTCCAGGCAGCCAAGGCTTGCAGTTTTTAGATTCCTTCCAGACTCAATAGCAGCTACGCAGACTTCTTCAGGACAACTCTTGGCACCTAAACTCTAGCCAGATCTCATGTCTGCACTTACTCTGGGTTGTGCTATTGTCCCTCCAGAATGGAAAGCTTTGTATTAAAGGACAGTATTTTCTAAAGTCTTGAATTCATTGCCCCCCACCAAGTTATTTCAAACTGACTTCATTTCTATCTTCTCGCCCCCTTAACTAACAAAATATTGGATGTGAATATTTCATGAGAAGAACTAGGTGTCACCTTTAGCACTGGTGTCATCAGATGACTACAGCCTGCATCAGATGACTACAACCTGTGCGTGTGAAGAGAAGCAATCCCACTATTAGCAACCTCTGTGCCAGGAAATCTAAAGGGCAGGGATACAAATTAAACATAGGATTGGGAACCACCCTGGTTAGCTGGGTAAGCTTTAAAATTATGTAGGACAAGTAATCATCCCAGCTTCCAATCAGATCACACGAGACTCAGTGCTCTGCAGAAGTTCAGCCACACATTCACAGAATCATAGAATCCTTTAGGTTGGAAGGGACCTCCAGGATCATCAAGTCCAACCATTGAGCCATTAGGGCTCCAAAGTCCTCTGCTAAAACAGATCAGAATCTGTCAGGGTTGGAAGGGACCACAAGGAGCCCCCAGTTCCAACCCCTCTGCCATGAGCAGGGACCCCTCCCACTAGATCAGGCTGCCCAGAGCCTCCTCCAGCCTGGCCTTAAAGACCCCCAGGGATGGGGCCTCAACCACCTCCCTGGGCAACCCATCCCAGGGTCTCACCACTCTCATGGGGAAGAACTTCTGCCTCACCTCCAGCCTGAATCTGCCCACTGCCAGCTTTGCCCCATTCCCCCTAGTTCTGTTGTTACTTGAGATCCTAAAAAGTCCCTCCCCAGCTTTGTTGTAGGCCCCCCTAAGATACTGGAAGGCCATTCATTGCAGTTATGAGAACCAAAGAGGCTGGGTGAGTTGATACTCCAAGAAACCTTTGCCAATTTACTCTGAGCCTTCTCTAACTTGCAGTGGGAGGGCTGCAAACAACTCGTGACTGCATGTTCAAAGGCATGTGTGTGGACTGTAATGCATGTTGCTCAGCAGCTGACATGCTGTGCTGATTGCATGAGAGGTTGTGTACTTGAATGAATTGCAGCCCTGACTATTAACAGTTTAATAATGGTTCTGTGAATTAGCATGAAATTACAGTGAAAGTTACAGAAGAGGTTCTAATATTTACATTAGTGCCTAATGAGCTCCCCATAATTAATATAATTGCACAGAGCCACAGAAATTATTATTCAACCAATTATGTGAAAGAGCTATCCAATCTATGTGGAGATTTTTTTGAAGATACCTTCCAAATAATGACAAAGAAGATTTTATAAAAGCACAGGTCTTGATGTGCTGTGAGCTCTACAGGGGTGAGCTGCACTGCCTGGGTCCTCACTGGGATTTCAGAATAAATTCACTTACCCAATTTCCTAACCCTGTTTACTCTAGAAATACCCCAACAGAAAGCAGAAAACCTACTGAATTCTGTGCTCCACCTTACACATGACTTCTGAAGTTATAAGAAACATGACCAAGATAAAGCAGTCAGGGGCAGGTGACAGGGGTACATCAGCAGCTTCCAGTGACGATGACGAAGATCCCACCAGAAGCAGCAAATCACACTACTCACAGCTGTTCTGTAAAGCAGGAGGATTAAAAACCACAAACTTTTCAGCTGCAATGAATCTGAACTGCTTCTTTGTCTGAAACTCCTGAAAGGCAGAGTTTAGGGAGAGGCACAAAGAGCCCCTCTGAAAATCAGGTGTCTTCAGTAACACCCTGGTGACACCACCTTGAGTACCTTACTCAAACACGAGTCTAATGCATTTCTCCCCCTTTTCTCACATATTCTGTATTTAGGGATAGTTCACCAACTTTTCCATTTGTTTGTTTAGAAGCCTCATCTTCACTCAAAAGACAGAAAACCTTTTCTCTCTTGCTATGCCATGTTTAAGTATGCACTGCTGTCTCATTTTTCTACAGCAAAGCCTATGTGAGGACTTCAGGGATGCTATTCTTCAGGGTAACTGATAGCACTAAGGGCAAAAGATTAAGTATGTAAGTCTTATGTATTAAAGGATAATTAATCTTCTTGCATCCTCAGCCATCTCTGCTATGTTTTCCAACATTAGAACAAGTTCTACTTACACCAGAGAGCAATTTAATATTTTAAATAGTGCTGGAGAAGACCAGCAGAGAACCATATCTCTCCCTCCCTGTCCCCTCCTTACAAAATTTACTGAGAGTTATTTTCAGAGTAAACAAAAAGCAAATAAAATTTGTCAGGCAGCCCACTCAGAATCACATCAGAGCCTGAGAAAGCCTGCCTTATGGTGAAAGAGCAGACACGGAGACTCCACACTAACACTCCAAGAGAAGGTCTTAACTTGAAAAACGCTTACACCATGCTGGTAAAATGCTGCCCTTGTTGCTCTACAGCTAGAGGCTGCCTTTGTGAGAGGTACCCACCTACTAAAGCACTGCTAGAATAGCCCCTTCTCCCCTCTCCACAAGGCTCAGCACAGCTCTGGAGCATTGCTTACAAGCACAAACACCTGAGGGAAGGAGCAGAGCAATTAATGATTTTCAAAGCCTAAGGGTCCATCACCTTTAAACTTCCTATCAGGTATTTCTCTGCTTGAGGCAGACAGCCCATCAGGAGCTTGGGAAGCGTCTGTCAGAGAAAGAGGTGCCAAAAATGCCACCTGCCAGTTGATTGTACTTTCTTTGCATTATCGTTTCCACTTCTCCCTAAAAAAAAAAGTGTCCCAGCCCTTCCAGCTCTTGTCCATCACACTCCTGATATGGCAGAGCCCAGCACAGCAAGTCCCTGGTGCTGCAAATGGGGAATGGAAGGGAAAAAGTAGCTGGAGCAAGTGGAGAACGTGGGCATCTTCAGCTTCTCATGGCAAACAAAGAATTTTGATCTCTTCTTTCTTGTCAGTTACTAGTTGCAAGTACAACACAAATGAACAACTCAAAGGACTCAAGAACGTCCTTCCAAGCAGCTTTTGCTGGTTCTGCTATTGGTATTCCTTGCCCAGTAACATTTGATGTGCCTGCTGCAGCTACCAACGTTATGTTATTCTGCTGACTGGTACCTAAGACACTGAGTCCTGCCACACTGTTTGCCTTCATGATTTCCCATGACAGCAAATGCCCCACACTGTTTCTCTGTCATGGTAACTGTTTCCCAAACTCCTCCTGAGCGTGTTTCCCCTCGTCAGTGAGCATTCCTGTATTCTCCTGTTGTCAGACAAGGTGAATAAGAGCACTGGACTGTTTTATGTGCCTCCTGTTACATTTTCTCTTACTCAGGTGTGCACAAAAGACAGGCAAGCTATTAAGAGAAAACATGAATCCAGGAGATACTGCTAAAAATAGCCAATTTAAGACTATCTTTGTTGCAACCCTGGGATGCACTGTATTTTTAAAATGGGATTAAGAGCATTAAAAGCAGCAGTTAGGCTAATGAATACTTAAAAGCTAATAAAAATAAAAACATGAGACATTCTTAAAGTGATCCCACAGTTTACATATGGATGTAGACACAGACTGGAGGAGAAAATGGGCAGGAAATCCACTCTTAGGCCACTTAATCAGGTCAGAAATGTGGGTGGGTGGCCAAAACAAGGATGTTGATGTTAATGAACACTAGTTTAGCAGTTCATTCTCTCTCAGACAAGATCTGGATCTATGCAGTGGACATGAGGTGCCTTAGGGAATACAAAGGATATGAGCCCAGGTTTACACCACACAGTCCCACAGTGCTGAGGTGCACAGGCTTATACCCCTAAACCAAGCAACAAAAGAAACCAAATTGTCCTAACTGCCCCACATGACTCCATGCACACCAACCAGCAGATCTAACCAGCCCAGGAGGGCTCTCACACTGAGAGCATGCTCTACAGAGTATAAGTAGTTAGGTGTGACTGCTTCCATCAAAAACAGACAATCACACCCAAAACACAATCAAAATCTATTACCACCAATAAAGACCGAAGTTGCTGTGCTCTTTCTGCCCAGGTCTGAGTTCCTTCAGCATAAATGTAAGTGTCAGAAATGATGGAAAGAGGTTCAACTTGCTCCAGCTGTGGTCTTGCCCACATTTAGAGTACAAAAGTTAATTCTCCTCATTACAAATTTATTACACCTAATAAAGATTAAACATACACTGCAGAGTAAGTTTATAAAAAGCACAGAGTAGACTCTCCTCTCACTATTCAGACAGGAACTTGCACAAAGTTGCAGGAAGATATCTTTTAAGACCTTTGTCTCTGTCACGTTTGATTTATGTCACCCAACAGTTCAAAATTCCTAGGGAGATGGACAGACACACACAGAGCAGAAAAAAGTAGATGTGTTTCCATAGTGAGATGCATTAAAAATAGAAAGAACATGACACTGATGTTTCTTTTCAGATATTGCCAGAGGGATTCTTCAAGACACTGTATCCTGAAGCTCTAATCTCTTGTGAAACCTGACTATTTAAAAAGCAGTAGTAGGAACCTTCATAATTCTTGAGCTGGAGAAATTAATTGGACTAAACCCCTCTGCATATTCAGGACAGATGAGATGGGAAAAATCTTCCATTGGATGCTTGAAGATTTAATGTAGCTTAATTTACAGCTACAATGCCATATGTGAATGGTCCATATACATGGATTGTTACAGTATAGCTGAACTGTCAGACTGAAGTATTAGACTAGCTATAATTTGCTTCTTAAATATTTTATATCCTGTGAAGGGTAATACCTTCATACCCAGCTTTGCTGAGACTTTACAAGACCACTAAACAATAAATGGAAAAGCTGGACAATAAAATATTGCCTAGAGAAAGCCTATTCATAAAGAGAAGTGTTAGAACAGTTAGTTTTTAAGTTGCCAAGAGACTTCTGTATACGTGCATACTTATTGAATACACCCACATCTGCAGGAGAACAGCTGGCTGGATTAAGAGCTACCTCCTCACAAACAAGCAGAGCCCAGCTCGGGAGCACCATGCAGCACACTGCATCAGCTATTTGCTCCCTGGGCTAAAAGCCTAAAAACAGCTTCCAGACTCAGGAACCCCTCACATATTTCCAACACACACTGGCTCTCCGATGAGAATATCAAATAGCCACAGTGATGGCAGAGACAGCCAAGCTCCAGAGGAGCCACTCTACTGAGAACATGACTGTCAGATAGTAAGGAGCAGTAAGGAGTGCTGAGAAGAGAGTCTGCACAGGAATGCTTTGAATACCTGAATCCAGACACGTAGCAATGAAGGTGAGGGTGCTCTTTCCAGCACACTATACAGAAGGAGTAGCAAAGGCTGTATGCTATAGTCTGTGAACCAATCTGAAAAACCCTGAAAACTTAAAAGTCTTGTTATTTCCACGATAAAGGCAGTAATTTTTGTCTCTAAAAGTAATCCTGTTGTTTTGGCCCATGTCTGTTACTTAAAAGTATGAATTCTACTCTTACTTGTGTGTAGAAGTCCAGATGAAATACCTTCAATTGAAGGGCCCAAGCAGAACAAAGCAGCAGCCCCTCAGAAGAAGCATTTCAGAGGGGCTACAGCCATCCATGGAACAGCTACCTGACTGACCAGGGGGAGCCGTAAGCAGAAACACTTCTGCTAAAGGTCACCCTCTGTTTAAGTTTTAATCTTCTAATGTGAAGCATTTTGGTAAAGTGTGGGAGACATTCTGGCCAATGCTACAGCAGAAGTAATCTTTTTAATTTGCACTTTATCTGAAGTGGGCTTTTGTCTGCTCTCAATAAAGCAGTAATTTGTCTGGCCGCTAGCTGACGAAGCATTGACCATGCTGAATATTAGAGCTGAAGGCAACAACACATCTTTTTAGCTCAGTGAACAGAGGCAGTGGGAGAAAGGTGGCAGTCTCCCTGCATCACCTCACTGGTGATGATTTTTCTTTCAATCTCATCTTCTTGCAGCAAATAGCCTGCATGCATCCTCTGACAAACTGTCACAGACAAGCTGTTGACTTCATTCAAACCCTGAAACACCATCTGAATCAGCCAGAAATCATTAGCTGAAGTTGTTTTATAAATAAGGGCAAGGTTTCTGTGAAGGACTTTTCCTAAGCAACAGCAGTGCAGAGAACTGACACTTAAAAGGTTGTGTTTTGGGGTTTTTTTAAGTCGTCATCTGGACTTTGTACTGAACAATGACCTAGTTATCCATCTAGTTTTGAAAGTCTTGTGTCTTTTTTAGACATAGAGGCAACGCAGCCACAGCAGCACTTGTGTCTGTCGGGCATTCTGCCTCTTGCAGCTTCCTGTCCCCACAACTAGTGCCCACACCAAGCAGTAGGCTCCAAAAGAACCACTGCCAGGAAGCTGTATCAGCCAACAAGGACCTCAGCTTTAGAGAACCTGACACTTGCCACTCTTCACAGTGACTAACATCTTCACCAACATTACAAGATTTTCTCCCAGCTCACTCAAGAACAGTCAATAAGGGTAGATACCAACAGCAGCTCAGTGGGAGCACCCCACTCGTGCTGAATGGATGCTGTTACGTGAAGACAAGAAGTGTGCTTGCTAAAAAGACCTAATTCATTGGTGTCATTTGCACTGAGTAATTTTTATTTATAGAATAAAACCTCCTGAACAGGATGGAAAGAACAGATAGTTGCTGTCTAGCTAGTGATGGGTACCTGCACTGCAAGGATCCTTGCAAAGGTGCCTTCAGCTGAGAGCTCTGACCCACCCTGGAGAATGCAGATGTAGCACACCTACATGACTGCTCCAGCACAGGCACAATCCATCTATGCTAATTGACTTAAATCATGTGCAAACCATCTCTTAACTACCTTAACCAGGAGCACAGAGGGCTGTAAAGACCACTCCGAATGAGCAGCTCTGTCTGAACATTTAAAGTTACCCCCACACAGTCTGGTCAACACCTTTATTTGCAGCAGATGCCTTAACTGTGAACACCCAGGAGCTCCTGACTTCTCTGCTCAGCAAGTTACCAGCACATCCCAGTACAGAAGCACATCTACTAGTTAGTCTGTGCACCACAGGAGAGTGCACACCTGGGAGAGTCTCTGGGACCGTTCAAAACTCCTGTCTGCAGAGCTCCCTTCTGTGGCTTTGCCGTGAGGCTGGCAATTGAGTCAACTACCCTGCCTTCAGGCAGAGATGTCCACTCTGCAGAGGTAAGCTCCAGAGCTCCTGGAGCACCCAGTGAACTGCTCATCAAGTGTGCAGGGTATCCACACAAGAACAACCCTGAATTCAGCTACATCCACATTGCAGCAAGATAAACTTGAGTATCATCCTGATATGATAATTATAACCTACATATAACACTCCATAAGGTATCCACACAAGAACAACTCTGAATTCAGCTACATCCACACTGCAGCAAGATAAACTTGACTATCATCCTGATATGACAATTATAACCTACATATAACACTCCATAGATTTTCACATAGTATCCACTGGGTTATTTTAACAGCAGCCTCTTGGCAATCCTTTGATCCAAGCTGTATGCCATTGCTGAGGCAGACAGGCTGACCTGGCAAGGCATCCTCATGATCCCTGCTGTACGTGCATCCAGAAATGGGAGCACTGGGAAAAGAGGAGATATAACTGGGATTGAATTCTGTAGCCATTAGGCTGAGCGACTGAAGCACCACCAGGTACCCAGCTCCCCCTCCTCACTCTGACTTGAGCTGCCTGGGAATCTTTACAAATCCCTTTGTCACTTCCCAAACCATCTAAGTGTTGAACCAGAAAGCTAACAGTTTTTCTGATAAAAAATGGTTTTTCTGAACCTCCTATGGGAGTAATGAGCCTCTCCTATTATGAAGGGACAAGTCAGCTGAAAGAAGCAATACAAGAACTAATGCCATTTGCCAAGATGGATTGCTATTATTTCAGCTGTCCATCCACACATATTTGTCCTGGGCGTATTTTTAGTACTAGAAGCAGTGTAGTTACAGATCACAGAACAGCCAAACTGCCAGAAAACATGGACTGACTTACCTTCATCAAAATAAATCACAACAGGTTTTGGGACTCCCATAACTCAGAAGCCAAGGGTGACCTTGAGGGAGAAGTTGATTAAAACTGTCACACAAAGCCCAGTGTTATACTTTATAGCTAATGATGCCAAGTTGCCAACTGAACCTTGCCTGCTTGTGTCTGCACTGTACTTCAGAGCCGAGATGCTGCTCCCAAATAATAACTGTTAGAAGGAAATTCAGCAGTCTGGCCTGCTCCCTAGATTACAACCCCTTCACACCAGGCTGTTGAACTAGTAGACTTTTAAATGCCTCCAACAGGAGTAAGAAGGAACCCAAAAGCCATGGGTAAGATTAAAAAAACAAACAAAAAAACAAGAAAACAATCACACCCCAGTCCAGTTTGCTTTTACCTACCACCACTCTGCTTGATCACATACACCAGAAAACACACCCAACCAACAGGTACAAAAGCACTCCAGCTTTGACAGCTGCACGTTTTCCAGCCAAAAACTTGTTAAAGCAGCATATCCCCATGTAGGCCAAGTTACTCTTTCTTTCATAAGAATTTTCCCTCTGAACACCAAGCCCCATTAGTGGACATTCCCAGACTTCATACTGTACAGAAAGTTTCTGAGGTTGGCCTTCCCAAAGGCAAGTATTTTTGCTGAAAGTTTTGACCTAAAACAGCTCAGCCATGTTTATGAAAGCCCAACCTTGACAGAAGAAGGAACTTTATTTTCATCACAAAGGAGGCATTTTTTTGAACAACCTGGGATAAAGATTTAAAAACCCATTTATCAGAGGATTCTCACAGAGGAGACATGCTGAAAAATGTATGAGTGAAAACAGAGTAAGGTCCAGAAACAGGAGACTGAAAAAAGTACATTCAGCATTTTGGGCAGTTTTGTTCCTAATGGTTTAGTGCCCAGAGAAGCATCATCTTGCTTATTTTCAGTGAGATTGTAAAAAAAGTCATGATATTTTGAGGAAAATGATAAATGGGTTCTCTGCCCTCAAAACAACAAGGATGACCACCCAGGTAAAACATCAAATTTCAACCATAAATGCCTGAAATTCCTAAGCAGCCAAAGAGAGACAGGTTTCTCCAAGCACCAGTTCAAACTTTTGGTCATCATCCTCTTCCTCAAAGATGCCCATCCACCCCAAAGGCGCCCATCCACCCCAAAGGCCTATGCGTTTTTTATTAAGGCATTTCAGCTAATCATTGGGAAAAATGAATACAGACTATAGTCCTACTTACCCTGCTGTGTCACTGCCCTGCTTCTGAAATGTCCGAAACACTTCTGGAAAAAGAAAGAGGGGAAAAACCAAAACAAACCAACAATGAACCCCAAATAAACAAACAAAAAAAACCCACAAAGAGGCACTGGATGGAGGGCAGAAGTGACAGACCAAGACCCCAGGACCACTCTTTCACTCAATACAAACAGCAGCAACAAGATGAAAACACTGTAATTAACAATCCCTTACATTTTGCTTTAAAATAGCTAAGAAATGTTCTTATGTCACTGTATTTTAAAAAGCACATAGGTCAACTTTTGACAAGAGAGCACAGAAATTGCCAAATCCTCCATTAATTTTCATTTTTCTTTCCATAATTCTTATATGCAGAGAGCCAAGAGCAGAGATTACCTACAGGTAATGCAGCTGCTGCAGTCAATTTTGACTTTCCATTAGGGTAAAGCCTGACATTTCCCCAGTGTTTGAGCAGGATGGCAGTGACTGCCACCAGTGGACAATATTCTCTCACTTTATTGGTGGCAGCAATTCCCCTGACCTTGGCTCGGTACCAGTGAAGAAACAACCAAACCACACACCAAATAAACCCACCAGGCTTCCTCAGCTTCCCACTTGTTCCTGGTAACAACCTGACCTGTTAAAAAGGTAAAGCTGCAGGAGTGAAGTGCCTTGAAGGCCAGGGATATTTCCTGAGCTGCTCACAAAGAGCTGGGCTGGATCTGCCCGTGAACCCTGACAGCACCCTTGGCACAGCACTGTGACAGAAGTACAAAAAGCATTCACAGCCACCTTGCTGCTGTCTCATTTCTGGAGTCAAACAAGGAGCAAGTACAAACACATTCAAATACATACTCATCCTGTAATTTGTCTGTATTATGCCTCATTAAGATGGTCATATATTTTGCCTATTAGTGGCCCTTCTTCAATATCCCTAATGCTAATGGTGCCAGGCAGTTACCCTCCTGTGGTAGGCAGAGTTCATTATCACATTGCTCAAGCTGCTTATACATTCAAATAGTACAAAACAGCCAGGCAAGACAACAGTGATATTAGTATTGTCAAATCACCTCAATTTGAGAAAAAGTCCCATCCTTAACAAGTTTTTCTCTGCTGTCAACAAGCTTTTCCTCAAGAAATGTTATAAAATTGTAGCAAAGCTCTGTGCATGAGCTTATTTTATAATAATTGACATATAATTGATTTTACTTTGAAACAAATCCTTTCTCACAAGCCCTAATGTTCATGTCTCCAAGTGGGGTGGCCAGCACTCATATGCGTTACCCATGTGGTCTGGAGACAACACAGAGGACCAAGCCACCAAGTCCTTGTCCTGTGTCCTCCAAAGCCTGCTGAGTATCTGCTGGGTTTGGATGTGCCTGTCATACTCATTAGGAGCTGAGAGCAGTTGTGATCTTTTCTCTGTTCATCCTGCCTCACCCTTCTGCATGATTAGGACTTACTCTCCTTCATCTCTTTATCTGGGCATCTTAACAAGTGTTTTCAACTCTTTTCCGTTGAGGGCTGCTCCTTGCTTAGGCTGTCCCTCATTTTTCTGATCAGGGTGTCCTGACTACCCTGAGTAGCTGCAAGTGGATGTGCCAGGAGCCTGACAACCTGCTAACGTAGAGATCATCAGCACCTGCCATTCTGATAGCCCTCCCTCCTGGCACTTCCACACCTCAACCCTCCTTTTGTTGTTTTCCCCCATTTTAAATTAGATTTCTACAGTGGAACTGCAGGAAATACAAGAAATTCAATTACACCCATCATCAAGACTGCATTCTAGCTGGATTTAAAAAAAATAATAAATGAATAAAATGTGTATTAAATAAACAGACTACCAGATTTTCTGTCTTTCCACCAGCGCAGCATGGTCACTCAGTGCTGTATTTCTGTGCAAATCCTTCCCGAGTGCAAGTGATGGCAGAGCACAGGTAAATGCTTTAACAATTCCACTTGGCACTGTCAACTGTTCCAGCATCAAACCCCACAGCAGCAGTCACCTTCCAGCTGCACATCACAGGGCATTACTGTCTTGCTGCTGGAACAGCCTTACAAAACACATTCAAAGTTTGATTTAAAGACTTAACCTATATCTTCTTGACTAAAGCCATCAGTTCTCATCCTGTACTTGTTGGCCAAAATGAGTAATGAGGCTCTGCCTTCCTCACAGAATCCCTACCCATACCTGAACTACTGTGCCCATAAATTATCTTTATTTTCCTCCCCTGATTGAAGATCTCCCATTGTTTCATCTGGGTTTATTGCAGCCCTCTTCAGATTCTGGAAAGCCAACTCAAACACGCTGTATTTGGCACAGCTGTAAACACGAGAGGAGCAGTACCTGGCTCCCCACCCGTGTGCCTGGGGGAGAGGCACACAGCCTTTGCCAGCTGCAGAGGGAGGCTGCCAAGACCATTTTCCTTTCAGTTAACACCTACAGAAATTGCTGCATCTCCCCTAGCCCTAGGAGAGCGTGCTCAGGTCCAATAGGGACTTGTAAAAAGAGCATTCTTGAATGAAATGTCAGGTGACTAACACAAGAAATCTGCCAGTTTACTTCTCTGCTACTCAGGCAGATTGCCAAGGAATATCTTTGACTGCCACCATCTCAATACCGAGCCCAAGATCTCGGGACTGTACCCAGGTCCTACTGAGCTCCTGTCCCTAATAAGAAGTCTCTCAGTCCAGGCCCACACTACTTTGTGATTTCATTGGTTTGAATGAACTGTCATCAGCTTAAAAAACCCCAAACACCTGCTGCCTCACATTTGTGATGTACTCGGAAGAAAAAACAATCTCAAATGTTTTGGAAAAGATGCCTAAACCCACATTTTGAGGTCTGATTTAGACAGCTCTTCAACACCTGGAGGCTGAACTAGGATGAGAAACTGAGTAACCAGTAAAGAAGGGCTAAGAAAGATAAAACTGGGAATCCAAAACTGAACTTTTATTTTTTTCTCTATCTCAGCACCCACGTGATAGAAATGATGAAACACCAACACAAGGGGCACGGGGAAAAGCACCTTTATTTAGAAAGCAATCATGTGGTGCAGTTTCAAGTATTACAGAGCCCATAAGCTGCAGTCTCTTCTTCAGAGCAGTACCTGACAGTAGTTTTGGGGAAGAGAAAACCATGAGAAGTGTAACAAAATCATGACTAGCTGCTCCTTAACTATTCATTGTGTGGCTACCTAATCTAGCATAAGATCATGCAAACTCTTCTTTACTATTACCACATTTCTTCCCAAACTTCACTCTCTGCTTCTTTGAGCTTTCTGCTGCATTCATTCAAAGCAGGGCAACGTCTCTGGGAAGATGCATTTCTATTCCATGATTGGTAATAAATGTCCTAGGGCTGCTCCCCTCATTTTCTACAGGCATGAGGACACAGACGCTATCACAAAGAAGTAAGAGAGCTTGCAGTGCACAAGCTCTGAATACCTCTGGTTATGGGTT
The DNA here is from genome assembly GCF_000691845.1 of Merops nubicus. Lineage (NCBI taxonomy): Eukaryota > Metazoa > Chordata > Aves > Coraciiformes > Meropidae > Merops > Merops nubicus. Next base: position 48,587 of record NW_008626558.1, read on the forward strand.
TCAGAGTGTGACACAAAGAAACCTGGGCTTTTGTGCCAACTACAGAGGCTTCAGCCCCCACCTCTCCATCTCAGCCATAGCTCGATCAGGACAGCTATTTATGGAAAATCTCCCTCCAACAAAAGTTTTTTAAGAAAAAAAGACATGCAATCCCTTAGCAGACAGCTATCTGAGGGTCTGCTCTGGGTAATAGGAATGCTTTGGAAATAGAAAGATTTTAGCCTTCTCCAATGCCGTTGAATTTCAACATGATAAATCAACCTATTCTTTTGCTCAGCATAAGAAAAAAAAATTCAATATCTCAGGGGGAAAAAAATAACTACGGTCACAAAGACCCAAATCCCAGGATGAGCCACTCCAACCAACCCTTTTCAACAGGCTGATCATTTTGGTAGCATCTTCAAATGAGTACTGTTATATTTCACATTAATTTAACCCCCTGCTGGCATTTGTCCTCATGCCCTTGATTTCCCCAGCAGAATCTGGGATGGCAGTTCCTCCGCAGCTGGAAGTAACACTGGCCAGAATTAGCCATCCCAGGAAGCAGATGGTTTGGAGCACATCAGATCGACACTCAGTTTGTCAAAGCTACTGGATGCCAGCAGTCTCCAGCCTCATTGTTCTAAGAGCTGGCAAAAAAAAAGCCCACAAGAAAACACTCTAAAAATAAGAGAATTGCAACAGATGACAGTTAAAGGTAAATTATTTCCTGTACAGGGTAATTTCCATACGGAATAAGTTCCTGAAGAAGGACATTAAGCAAAGAATACAACTATGTTTGGGAGATAAGTGGGCAATTTTCTGAAGATGAAGATGGTAGGCGCAGAGAGAAAAGAAAATAAAGCAAAGGAAAAGGACACACTCATCACTCAATAGCCTCTTTTCTTGAGTGTTTCACACTTCTGTGAAACACAGATAGCAACAATAAATGCAGTAGGGTTTCACGGAAAAGAAACAGCCTCTCCTAAGGACTAGGGGCAAGGCTGCTAAAGCTTAACAGCTACATAGCTTCTGAAGGATACCACCTACCTGGTACTGAACGCTGGAAGGAAGCATAAAAGACACTATTAAAAGCAGCAGCACTCCCTGACCAGGCGCAGTGTGGCCCAGCCCTGCTGAAGGGGCTCTGCCTGCCCTCTGCATGGGCACCTCTCAGACGGGCACTGAGAGCGCGGGGCAGGCCCTGCCCGGCGGCTCCCGCACCAC